>NW_009626195.1:3934-69163 GCF_000690535.1 Cariama cristata | reverse complement strand
AGCAGGAATCACCTGGGACAGGTTGGGAAGGACCCAGCTGGACCTGGGAAAGGACATCTGTCCATGAACTAGCACTTCTGCTGCACACTAGCGAGCTAGAGGTAATTAGGATGCTGTCATTAAAGACCTCTTAATCTGAGAGGGGAGCCAGCTTGTTTGTGAACAGATGAGGTCAGGGTAGCTTTGACATGAAATATCTCACTGTTCACGGTGTGGTGTACCGAGACCCACAGGTCATGTCCAGGGTACACTGAAAGTCCTCCGTAGCTGCTTTTACTCTGCCTTGGCTTGGTTGCATATTTGCAGAGCATATAAAGCTGATTTCATGCAACGACTGCTCACAGCTTATGCATATTACTAACTTCTCTTTCTTCTGGAATTTTTTAATTGTGCAATCAAAATACTCTTCTTCCTGTAAAATCCATATGAAGGCTTGTGGGGAGAATTGGTATTCACTCTGCAAATGCTGGTGTTCAATTTAAACAAGTGTCAGGCAAACTCATCTAAAGAAATTATAAAGCTTAATGGTGTCCTCATTCGTCATTTGTCATTTATGTCATCCCATACAATGAAAAGGCATTGCTGACTCTTAACTGTCCTCAGGAACATTCTCCATTTGAAATTGCTTCAGAGATGACTGAATATTATTTAACCAGAAATTTAAGAGCAATAAACAGTGCATTTTAGAGACTGCTGTGAAGATTGATGGGAAAAGATCATGTTCTCTTTCAGACTGTAAACAAGTAGTAATAAATTAGCTGGACTGATCTCAGCAATAGGAGATAGATTACACTCTCTCAATCAGAATAAGACTTGATCTTACAGGTGATTGCTCTTTGAAAGAATGGGCCATTTAAAAAAAAAAAAAAAGGCCCGATGCCCATGGAAGAGGCTGTGTACTTCTGCTTAAAATATGCACAGAAAATTGGTAAAGGCAGGAAATACGGAAGGCAAAAGATCTGATGTGAAGTAAACAGTGACAGAGAGGCTTTTATATTAATTAACACCTTTAAAAACTCCTTATTTCTGACCACACCAATAATGATATACCAAATAAAAAGCTTGAATTAAAAAATATACAAAGCCAGACAAGTTGTTACCAGTAAAAGTCATGACCCGAAGAAATGAGTTAAACCAGCCTAGCCAAACAGGCAGTATAATGGACCTTTATTATTGTTAATGAAGAATGCAGAAGAAATTACCAAGTAGATAGTAAACAAGGCTCTCTAAACAGAGAACTGCCAATAAAATAACACACTTCTATTTTTGCTCATCTGAAGCATTGAAAAATTATAAATTGGGCAATTCAAGTCCATGAGATCTTACAAAGATGATAAGAACTTTAATCGCTTTCTGGTATCTGAGGTCTTTTTTATAGTCCATGTTTTTGTAGTCAAAAGGCTTGAAGCTGACTTTAGAGAAGGAAAGAAAGAAGGAAAGGAAAGGAAAGGAAAGGAAAGGAAAGGAAAGGAAAGGAAAGGAAAGGAAAGGAAAGGAGAGGAAAGGAAAGGAAAGGAAAGGAAAGGAGAGGAAAGGAGAGGAAAGGAGAGGAAAGGAGAGGAGAGGAAAGGAAAGGAAAGGAAAGGAAAGGAAAGGAAAGGAAAGGAAAGGAAAGGAAAGGAAAGGAAAGGAAAGGAAAGGAAAGGAAAGGAAAGGAAAGGAAAGGAAAGGAAAGGAAAGGAAAGGAAAGGAAAGGAAAGGAAAGGAAAGGAAAGGGGAAAATGGAAAATGGAAAGTGGAAAAAGGAAAAAGGAAAGGAAAAAACTAGGAGAAAGCAAAGTTTCTTCTGTAAACTCTGGTGTCCAGAGCTGAAGCTTCAGGAAAGTCATCAAAAAACGTGAAGCTTCTGATTAAAAACTGCAAGCCCTAGCAACATGTCCTACGCTTGAGCCAGCTGAAGGGAACAGTTATGATGGCTACCCAGATTACGTGATGGACATATAAGATGTCCAAACAGATAGGCAGCACAGGAATCACCATAAACATTGCCAGCTCTGTAGAAGGCAGAAGTCTGTGTCCTTGCCTCCTCTATCTATAGATACACACACATAGAGCTGTGTGCTATATATAGATGTATGAATAGCATATATAGATGTGCACACATATAGCTGTGCATGCAAGGGATAAAATAGCCTGAAGAACAGCATAGTCATGCTGTGAGGCAGCGAGGGCAAGGCCTTCAATGGAAGGGGAAGAAGCAACTGAGAAGATGGCTCACAGGAGAGAAAGGGAACCACCATTTTTTTTAAGCACGGAGCTGAAAGATCTATTTTGCATTTGTAGTGACAACTATGTTAACAACCCCCATCTTCAGAAGTTTTGAATGTTCTCTAATTCTTTGAGTGAAATTTTTGCTGGCTGTAAAGTTATGGTTAAAAAGAAAACCAGTTTAAGTGAAGTCCACTGGCTCACTCCTGTGCTAAGCATAGTTGTGTACCTGTCTGTGTGTCTGCTTCTTTGGCTGCCTCTGGAACAGCTCAGGTCTTCCCCATGTTAACTGTATCACCATCAGGTACCACATTTGCCCCCACAGCCTGGCAGCACCCCTGGAGAAGCCTGTCTCCCTAGACATCCACACCACCACAGCCTGCTCCTGGACCTGAAGCCATCTAGGCTGACCCCCAGCATTTTGGCACTTCTCAGATTGGAGAGAAGGAGTTGGGGAAATCTGTTTTGTCCTGTGGGACACGCAGCCCCGTCCAGTCTCCTCTTTTTTCTTCCAGGAAGAGCCAGCTCTGACGTTAGTCACAGCAGGTATGTCACCGGGCCCGTGGAGGACAGCCATTCCTCAGTCGTGACTGCTGTGCCTGGTCTCTGTTAAAAGCCGTAATCATGAAACCCAAGTCTTTGATCGTGCAAAGCGGCAGTGCATATCCATGACTCACCACGGTCACAAAGCCGCGGCACCGTGGCTCCCCGTGGCAGCAGCACGTGGCTCCCTGCACCCCAAACGCAGCACCGAGTGATGGGGGAAAGAGGCAAAGGTACAATCAGTGCTGTTGACTTGCACGGGAGGTGACACCTGCACAGCGCAGGAGATGACACCAGCTGTCCCTAGGGCCCTCAGCACACTCCCCCTCGCAGGGAATGGACGGAGGGGAGGTTGTATTTGACTCTTCTTGCATGACTCAAGGTGCCCCACCTTCGTGGGAGTGCTGGAGCAGGTTTCCGTGGCTGGATGCACCTTCTTGGCTGGGTGCACACCTTCACGGGACACATATTGTTTCATTGTGCTGCCAGTCGTGGCAGGTAACCGTGGATGTTTTATTGCTGCCAACACTGGATCACCTGGCAAGGTGCCTCCTTCCCTCGCCTTTCTTCTCTCTGGCCAAGCAGATGTGAGCCAATAGGCAGAATATGAATTTTTTTTTCTCTCTCTTTCTTTCTTTCTTTCTCCAGATGCTTTGCACTTCAGATGGCTGTCTCCCCCAGCAGCCCCTCCTCTCCCAGATTTGAGTGCATGCCTACGTGCAGCTATTCTAGCCTGGCCACAGCAAGGTCAGCAGTGGCCCGCAGATGTAATACAGGCAATTGCCCCATTTAGTTCAGAGTGGGTGGAGGGGGTGATGGGTGATTGAGCTGGCACAGGTGTAATGGTGCTGGACATCAGCATAGCATATTTTTCCTGCTCCCCCACTCACACACATTTAAATCACCTGCAAGGTTTATAATATGGCCAAACTGGAATGTGTTTTCACAGCTTTAGCCCCGAAAAACCAAGGCTATCGCCTCCCCCCCCTCTATCGCCAGTCACATTTCAAGTCCCTGCGGCACAGCAGGGAGATGCTGCAGCTGTTCAAACAAACCATTTCTGGAAATGCTAACACAAGCAGGCAAGACGAGAGATGGCTTTGGAAATGGCCGAACCATTTGGTGGCAATTTTCCACTGAATTTCAGCTGGAGGCAGTACCACCCCCTTCTCTTCCAGAATGAAAGATTTCTACCCTTACCATTACAGACTGGTAAGGATTTGGCTTTTTTTATTTTAAGTCTGTATAATAGGATACAGAAGCCTGCCATCAACCCTACACAAAGTGATGAATTACAAGATCCTGCCTAAAGTCATTTACTTACCATACAGCACGCACAATTCCTGCCCTGCAGAGTTTACAGTCTTAGCTGCGTTTTGTACTTGCCACAGTGAAGTGCTTGGGACTTCTTAGTATGTGAGTAATTTCTAAAAATGGAGTTCATCAGCAATCCCAAAATGTAAGAAATAATAAATGATTCAGGAATGTCACTATAAAA
Source organism: Cariama cristata (assembly GCF_000690535.1). Taxonomy (NCBI): domain Eukaryota; kingdom Metazoa; phylum Chordata; class Aves; order Cariamiformes; family Cariamidae; genus Cariama; species Cariama cristata. The sequence goes on along the minus strand of NW_009626195.1, from coordinate 64,914 downwards.
AAAACCCTCTGTAGTGAACTGTAGTAAATTTTAAGACTGGACCCCAAAAACTCTAAGTTATGTTGACTACAATAATTTTTAAAAGTTCATTGTAACCAAAACTACAGGTTTATATTATGTAAATTTTAAGGTGTTGATGCTGAGTGCCATGTATTTGTTGGGCTTGTGCCACTACAAAGTGGCTGTAAATATTATTTTCCCAATATGATAAAAATTAGCATCCTTTTAAGCCAAGGTGAAATGTTCACCTTGAGAGACATTGCTAGAAAGTTTGGCCTGTGATTTATGTGGCCAGTTCAGACAGTGCTGAGAGATATCAGTAGCTCTGTATTGCTCCAGGCTTGTTCAGAGACTTTGGGAAGTGAATTTAAAATTATTTCTCCCTCACTTGCCAAGTGGTTTTGGACCTTTGAAAAATACCCAGATCCACAGCTCGCTGGTTCAGGGATAAGACTCATACCTCTTTAGAAGGTTTTGAATCATCCAGTAAGTTTTAAATGCTGTACAGGGAAGGAAATAGGCAGGTTTTATATTGTTAGCAGGCTGCTTCCCACTTCTTCAGGTTATTTATTGCTCCGCATCCAGTTTTCCTCCGTCGGACGAGAGCGACTGTGACTCTGATGACAGATTGCGACATGTAGGAAGATCAGCAGAGCCCTCAGGGTTAGCTGGCAAGTTTAATCACTAAAGCAGATGAAAATCAGAATGAAAACATGTTGCTGGGAGTAAAAAAAGATTCGGTTTACGAAGAATACTAGAGAGGAAGGAAAGGTTGTCTTAATATTTTCGGCTGTGTCGGTTGCAGTGCTCCATAGCTCGCTCTCTTTTTCCAGATGAGTTGAGCTACGAAGGTCAGCTTTCTGTGCTGTCTGCATAGAAGAGGTACTTACGGCAAGGCAATTCTAACTTTTCTAAGTCATTCAATATCTCTTGACACTTTACTTAATAATTGCTTCAGATGACCCGAGGGTGAAGTCACTACTGGCATTGCTACAACAGCTATAATGGCACACTACTGTCACCTTAATGACTTTATGTACTGCTAAGTTTAATGAAAAATGTGCCACATCAGTGAGGCCAAAGATACCAGAAAATAGGGTTTGGGAAATAACGGTATTACTGCAGAAATGTCATCTCCTTGGTGGTTGAAGAAATTCATTTAATAAAGTTATAAAAATCCTCATAAATGTTTGACAGCTTTATGTAAATGCAATAAACCAAAGGCGTAGGGAGAAGAAGTGAAACTCATTTTGCATTTATGATGCGCAACAAAATTATAATGCAGATGAGGACAAAATGACCTATAAACGTTAAACACATGGTTTAATATGCAATATGGCAGCAGTAGCCCTGCTGAGGGGGCAGCACGGCGTCGTCAGTGCTGGCGTGGGCAGTGAAAGAGCAATGCACAGCTCTCCTTCCTCCAAAGTAAGTGTTGGACTTTGTGGGCTCAGCAAGAAAAAAAAAAAGAGAAAACGAGGCATATTTGTGAGTCTGATTCTTGGAACCTTAACACCAATAACAGTGTGTTTACTTCTATCGAAAGTTGTTCTTTCCTAAAGGGTTGAAGTTCACCCTGCACTGAAAGACAGCACAAGGTCTTTTTGGACTGCAGATGCCTTCAGGGTGAAAGCTGTAGACATCTTGTATTTGGCCTAACTGGAGTTCAGATTGCTGTGCAGCTGAAATCTCACCTTCAGGGCTCTTATCCCGTCAAGAGTGGAAGGACAGAAAGCTGCGGGGTGTCCCACTGAGGCCCCCTCAGCACAGCCGGACAGACGGATGGGTGCTGCCCCCCTCGCTGTCTGTCTGTCCCTCCCTGTCCCCTCACACCCTTTGCACGCACGACCTGCTCTGTCCAGACCACGTTCAGTTAAATCTGCAGATTGCTGCAAGCTCCCATATGCTTGTGCATTGCACAAGCACACCGGGAGGAAAAAAAGTCTTCTCTTTAAAATACGATGATGGTAAAGAGATCACTCATGCTATTCTTGAACGTATGTTAATGTAAGGCACGTAGCAAATAATGTTATAAATGCCAGCATCTTCTCTTTTGATAACAAGTTGTGTCATCCTGTTGACCCTTGAGCACAGGTTTATTTTGATGTATGCATGGCATATGTACCTGGGTCTCTTCCTTCAGTACAGAGCATGGCCAGCGCTGCTCAAGACAACGTTGCTGGAGGTCAGTTAACAGCAGGGTTTATTTCTGCCTGCGGTAGACACCTATGTGCAGAGAAGCTCCTGGCACAGATCTTGCCCTCCCTGTACTACTGAGCTCCATGGCAAACTGGGACCTTTGGCTTTGCCTCCCTGCCCCGCTGTCAGGAGGAGCTGAGCCAGAGGCTGGTCTGGGTAACCCACCATGGGGGGTCTGGGCCACGACGTGGGGGCTCGGGAGGCTGACAGCGCTGCCGGCCCGGCCGTCCACCCTGCTCCTGGCCTATGGACAGCCAGAGGTGAGCTGCCAGTGAACTGCTGAGGCATTACTGACTGCGAAGTGCCGCTCTCTAAGCCGTGGCATCGGCAGCCCGGCAGCTGTAGGTGCCCATGGGTCACAGCCCTTGCAAACCTCCTCCGTGTGTTAAAGCTGAGCAGTCAGCACAGGGTGGGTTTGGGCTTTTCCATTTGTTTTGCTTCCTTGACCTCCTACTACAATCCTTTTCTGTCATTTCCACTGTTACAAATCATTTATGAGCGATAATTTCTGTGTGTAAATTGGAGCAAAATAAGGCCCTGGCAACACAGGCGAAGGGAAGCCAAAGAAAGATAGCAGAGACTGATTTGATGCTGTAATATCAGCAAGGCTGCCAGATTTCCAGGCAAAGAGCTGGAGACTGCGTTAGACTGACTCATCACTATGTTTGCAACTCTGGGGAGATTCGCAGCTGGTTGGGTAAGTACACTGAGCAGAGAAAAAATGTTAAGCAAAGAAGAAAAGAAATCCATGCCAAAGGCATAATGGCTTTGATACCTCATTCTCGTGCTGAAATTTAGACAAAGGGCTGTTAGGGAGTTGTGTTTTCTTAATGCCTGGAGCCTGTTTCAGACCATGTTCAATTAGATCTGCAGATTGCTGCAAGCTCCAATATGCTTCATAATGAGTTTCCTCATCCTGTTGACCCTTGAGCAGAGGTTTATTTTGACATATGTGTGAGATTTCTCCAAAATCCACCCGAGGCCTGATGACTAGGGTACCCTTTTGGGAAGCAAGAGGTGTGAGACTGCACACCCATCAGCTAGGCTGACCCTAGCTCCCAAGCCTCCCTGACTATGACATTGCTGCAAACACAGCTGTCATCCCATTTGGAAATGCACATCTGGTCAGGAGGCTGAGCCACAGGGTTGGACCTCAGCTGCCATGAGGTGTCCAGACAGTGCTGGGCGTTCAGGCAGAGCACCAGCTTCACTGACCCTGGCCTCAGGGAGATCTTTGCAGATCTTTTTAAGGATGGAAGCATCCAGGCAGTGACTGGGGAGCCCAGGGCAGGGTCAGGGTGGCATTCCAGCAAACTGTAGTTTTCTATGATTAGTATTTCTACTATTTAATGTTCTTTTTACTTTGGTGTTGTACTATTTAATGTGGGGCAACCAACTTCCTCCATACTGCAGAGGTGGTACGGTTATGGATTTGGGCACACATCTGGTCTACATCCTCTGCCATCGGTCTCATAGTGCCCTATACAGCGGGATAAGGCCACATGGCCCACGTCAGGGAAACAGCTGAGGCAAAGGAGCAGCGTTGTGTTGTGTTCAGCAAGAGGCTGAAATAGATAGGATGGCTCACGTCGGTGTGGGTGTGCACAACTCGATTCACATGTCCCTAGCCGAGCCTGTTAGGTGGGTGCTTGGAGCTCTGGTCACAGACTCCAGTCCCACCTACCATGTAGACATACCCACCTCCATTTCCCTTGGATCACTCTCCTCTGACTAGGCATGCAATCTTTTATGTTGCAAAGCTGATGCTGAAGGACACTGCATGCTTTCTCAGCATCTCACCTCTTCTTTTTTGTACATATCTTATTTAAACCTGAAAATATGAAATAAGCTGCAGCTAGTAGTTTTCTCAGTCTGTGGAAGACTATGTTACAAGCACGCAGTGATAGATGAATTGCTTTCCTTTCAGGGAGCTCTACTGGTAGGGATTTTTTTCTTCAATTTTTCTTCATTTTTTTTCTTCAATTTTTTTGTTTGGTTCTTGGATTTTATCCAGCTGTCAATTGACCAGGAAACTGAACGTAAACATACCGGACTTTCAGATCATGAAATGATTGTGTTTATTTATCACGTTTTCTTACAGTTTGATTCAGCTTCATCTCTGACCTAAAGGAGAAATCACAAGAGGAATTGCTTGAAGTGAATATGGGTTTCTAGGTCAAACAGACCTTAGGGGCTGAAATTATATGTATGTGTCTTATTTGTCCCAGCTCTTGAGGTCTATGTTTGTTTTGTAATAACTATTTGTGTTTTGGTAGTCTCCATCAGGCAAGAAGATACTGAAACGTCAGAAGTTCTGAAGAATTTATAGTCTAGTTGTGGGTGAGGTGCAATAAGCTAATGACACAAGCAATAGGAAGGAAGGTGGGAGGAACGGCAGGGATAACAAAAACAGGATTGCGTGGTTATATGGATGATGTATGTGGGTAGACTGTGGTTCTGAATCACATGCAGAATGGACACTGCTGAAATCCAACGAGCTGACACAGCGTTGCTCAGCCTCGTACACCAAGGGTGTTGTGGACAGCAGGGTCAGACACTGAGGGCATGGACCTGGTAACACAGCTCGGGAGAGCTGCAGGAAGCTGGCAACGGTTCCCTTGCTTATAAGGGTGCTCTGAGAGACCTGGGAAGAAGGGAACGCTTCCAAATCAAGTGGTAGCTTTCCACGAAGTCTTTTGGGAGGGCCACTGCTGACATGAGAGGGAAAGGAAGGAGGCTACCTTTAGTTTTTGACTTACGAGACTTTTGTCCCTGTTGCTGTGTTTATCAGCTAATGGTATAAAGTCAACGTTGCCTTTGATGTGTGTCAAGGTATTATCAATGGTGTTCACAGTAATTCATTCAGGTGGGAGGAGGTAATAGTCTAAGAACAATTTTACGTATCAATGCTATAGTCTATAAAAAGGCTGCTGCTGAATCATACTGCTGTTGTTTGCCTTATAGTGTTTTGTCAACGTTTGCCTGTCTAGCGCTTACCTAAAGGTGGACTCATCTTGATGTGTGAAGCCATATGGAACCTTAATCAGGAAGTTTTATATCCCTACATAATCTCCGATGTCCATGGCAATCTTTGTTATTGAAACTCTTCCATGTAAGAGCTGTAGCTAGTCATGGTCCATTAGGAGGAGCATAAAGGCACAGCATCAGTTCAGAAGAGTTTTGTCAGATTAGATGTGACATGAAACCATGCACAGAGATGTGCTTCAATCAAGGAAGAAGCAGAGGTAGGTGTTTATACAAACCAGTAAGTTTTTGTCTTGCTTCTTTTAAGAAAGTGCACATCACATTTGCTTATGAAGTCCCTGAAGCAACTTTTGCAAGTGTTGGCAGAACTGCTCTGGCTGGAAACCCAGTGGGAAGGGGCTGGTACTGATGGTCCTGAATTTTCTCTCTCCTTGGCAATATTCCCTTTTGTTTCTTTCTCTTTATTTATCTATCTGGGGGAAACAGTGTTTATGTAATAGCAACTTCTTCTTGCTAAATTCTAAAGCCCACGTATTGCCTTTGCCTCTCCCTGGCAGAGAAAGAAGTGTGAGGATAGGAGCACAGTATGGGCTGTTCAGATTTAGCCCGCTCCAGCGTGTATTTCCCTTCTGGGCTTGAGGGTGGGGAGAACCTGCCCGTCTCTTTCTCAGAGGTGTATGGAGCCTGTTCAAAAGGTGCTTGCATGCTTGACAGATGCTTTTCTTTTCTCGTTTTCTTCCATTATTAAAAATAAACAGCAGCGAAACACCAAGGGCCAGAGTGCCTGCTCACATTTCAAAATTCAAATATACAAATGTGATTTTTTCCCACTTTGAAGGGAGTAAAAAGAAATTATGAGAAATTCACTCATTTTGCATCTTCTCAAAATATTTTAGATGGGAATTCATTTGTTATTTTCTCCTTCTAATTTTTGTGAAGCCTTGAAGTGAAGCCATCAGAATAGCCAGGGCAGCAGAGTTTTTTAAAAAAAATAAATTGGGAAAGGGAGTACCATGCCTTACCATCAATGCTGTGCCACCCCGGCAGGTTGAACTGCAGCTCCAGCTGCAGGCTGAGCCCCGTCCCGTTACCATCAAGCGTTGATTCCTGGGCCCAGATTTGATTTCCATGCCTGAATAAACCCACCCACATGCCAGACTAAGTCCCGCTGTGCCTGACATTTCCGTTCTGAGCAGGCTCCAGGATTCAGGAGCTGCCTGGGAAAATACGCAAATATGATTCAGCCATGCAGGTCTGCATCCTCACCATTCATGTTAGCAGAAGGGAAAACCAGGGGGGAATTCAAAGGCATCCTCGCTGTGCCGAAAACACACTTGGGGAGATCAAGAGTCACAGCCTTGTAGCTGGGCACAGTCAGTCCAAAGCATTTTATTTTTAGGGAATCATACCAGAAACTAAAATGGCTCATTAACAATAAAAATACACTAGAAGTGCTTAACGGCTGCACAGATTGCCATGTTGCAAAGAGCACGACAGTAGCTACTCAGGGGCTGCTCACTGAGCGGCTTTGGCCCCAGTCTGAAATGACATCAATTTTTTTTGAACTTCTGCAGAGTTTGCAGGAATGTCTGTTAATTGACCATGGTGTCTTTTGGCCACGTCCAGCACCTGCAAGACAAAGCCAGAGTTAAGGACCCAAGTGACTGGAGAACAGCACAGAAATCCCCCTGGTGCTGCCCGCCTCTGGGAGACAAGTATTTCGGAGCTGAAATGCTATGGCTGGGCTCTTAGAGATAGGGTTGCTTCGGGGCATTATTAATTATAAAGGCTAAAATCTCTAGGCAGTCAGACCAAAGTGTTCACTTAGGAGGGAAGATAGGATACTGCAGGCCATTTCAAAGTCTCTCATCATCCTCAGAGGGACTTCATTTTAGGATCACCTGAAGTTAAACCACTAGCTGAACAGAGGTGAGGGAAATGTAGGCTATTTGCTTATTTAAAAATGCAGACTGTTGCACATATTGTGAGGCTAATTGCAAATGCTGCTTCATTTTCTCGGTCTTTTTTTCATACGGGGAAAAAAATATGATGCAGTTGCTTTCTCTTTCCTATCATACCATTAATGTACCAGACGTAGGGATGAGAAATTAATTCCTACCTCTTGTTTCACAACTGCAGTTCGTGTTTCTGAGCAAATCAGATCACCCCTCCAGCCCTTTCTTTGTGTGTTTAGCCTGCAATTTTCAAGAGAACAGTTGGTGCAAGGCAAGTGTTTAAGTCGCCTTAGAGCCTTTGAAATCCTGCCCTGGGAAAAAGAACTGCAAAAGCCCTGGGCAGGGACTGTGTACCGATGTGTTTGTAAGGCTGCGGCAGAAAGGGGCTCTGGTTTTCTCTTGGCCTTCAGGTGGTAGTGCAAAGCTACAGAGTCATCATGCTAATCCTCCTTTTCCACACTCAAATGGAAAGAATAACAGGGATTGACAATGAAAATGGGAAGAGCAGCGAGGTAAAAAAGGGAAAGGTATGCTGAAAGGAGGGAGAGGTTACAAAAGAATAACCCTGGACGAGAACAGCAAATAGAAAAGAAGGGCTTTGCATGCAGGCAGGAGAGAAAATGAAGCAACAGCACAGTGTGAAAAATAAATATAAAAAGATAGAAAGATGGCTATTAACAGGTGGACTAGAGCGGATGAAGCAAAAGGACAACGGAATGGTTCATGAGGAACGGGGAAAAGACAGAGCGAAGGGAACAGTGTGTACTGATAGCTGAGCACTCAGGAAAATGCAAATGATGATGCTTAAGAAATCTTCCTGTGTTGCCTGGAATTAGGATGCTTCTGGCTCTGCCGCAGGGTTGAGAGTGAAAGCCAATCTTCTTTGATCTGCTCCAGTGGTGCAGAATGACTCTAAGGGACTGTATCAATTAAGAAAATATTGAAATTGCTAGTACAGCTTTTTACATATCTTAGGTTCTGCCGAAAGCAGGGTGCATTGAAAAAGAAATGAAGCATGATACTGGCACCACAACAATCCACTGAGCTTTTTGTGGAAAAGGGTAGGAAAAGGTAAAATTGTGTGTGTTCCATGGATCTTAACGATGACCACTGTGTTATAAAATTGATGTGCTTTGGTTGCCAGGGTTTGCCTCTCACAGTAGCAGTGTAAACAGCACTTCATAAATTTGGTAACATTTTTCTCTGTGCAAATGTATGCCAAACCCCTACCAGTTAGTTTCCTGAAGGCATGAGCAAAAAGCTAGAACCCCTGGTGTGACATGTCAAGTATCAGACAAGATTGGTCATAGGAGGAAAACTGCAATGTTTACAGGCTGGTGATGACACAGACTTTAAAGATGATGGAGATAGATGTAGGAAAGGAGTTTACCCTGTCACTTACTGGCTCAGATTTTATGAGCCCTTTCAGGTGTGTAAGCCCCCACAACACATAGTGCAGCACTGGATCTTCTTAATTCTTGCACAAGGCATCTTGGCACCCTGGCTGTGAGTTAAAATCTTCTATTCCTGATGTACAAATGGGGAAAACAAGAGCTGAAAAACACAGATGCCTAATGGTAAGCTCCTTCCCTCCTGTTTGTGCACCTACAGAAGTGCTTCCCACTCCATGCTGTTGTTTACTTAAATGGAGACGCTTCAAAAGGACTTTAAAAAATATTTTCAAAACCAGAAACTTCCCTTTCTTTGCCTAAGGCCGTGTAAGTCATAACTGGAGGTCATTCACGAGATTCATCAGGTCCATGGCTACTCTATTATCTGGCTTCACCAAACAAGAAATAATTTAATTTTCCTGGGTCTTTGTCCTCTTATGAGGCTGCTGATCCCAACTGCTGTCATTCGTACGGGATCTAGCGAGCACGACGTAGAATGCAGAGCATTAGGTCAGTCGGGAGCTGAGAGGAGCGTTAAAATTATGAGTCTTGCACTAGGACTGCAGCCTGTCATAGCTGTGCCGCTGCATGCAGCCAGGTACGCGCTCCCTTGCATTTCCCTGGCACTGTATAGAGTGGGAAGGTCTTGTCAAGTAGCTTGATTAATATTGCTTTCATCTTTGAGAGAGGTAAGAAAAGGAGATGGGGATCCGCGCGTTCTTTCTTTTCCTTACCGTAGACAAGTAACGGTTGTAGATACATCTTTTATAATGTGATTTTTGCTTGGTTCAAAAGTGAATAGAAAAAACATCAGGTGCTGCAATATGCAGTAGCATATCCACGTTTATGCTTCTGTGGAAATAAAACAGGGAAATAACAGTCTCAGGGCAGTGTGTTATCAGCTTTCAAAATTCCCATGAGGAAATTATATAAAGCTCTATTCAGTCAAAGTCAACAGACTTGTAGGAGAGTCAAACAAGGGTAATTCCAGATGAATCAAACCAGGGTAATATATGTGTGGCTGGAGAAACAGTCTGTCTGCCTTCCTGGTTGCACGTGTTATTCACTGGACTTGCAGAGGCAGTTTAGAACAAGGGGAGGAAGAGCTGCACGGACAACCAGGACAGCTGGGAAACAGTTCCAGAAAGCTGGAAAAGAACTATGGTCAATTTGGGGTTTGAGCTATCATTTCTGTATTTTTAACTCTATGTTTGTTAATGAAATGTCATTTTAATCCAAAAATAAAAACAACTTTTTTTTTTCCCCCCAAAATGTAAAAATAAAAGACGTTGAGGAGCATTTAGAGGGACAACTGTGTTACAGTTTTCTTTTTCTAAACCAGTAGGATTTGATAAAATCAAAGTCATTAAGCGCATGTGTGTACCCAGACTGGTGGGTTTTGTATAGAAAAAAAAGTTTCAGTCAAAACTCCTCTGTAGCCCAGCAGATGGTTTATTAATAGAAGGGGTGTTTGCATGCCTGGCTGGAAGTTATGAAAGGGATTCATAGGGCACAGGACGGAGACTGTGGAGGGAGGTTTCTCAACAGCCCATTGAGAGCAGTGACCCATCACGGGCTGGAGAAAGACGCAAACAAGTGACAACAATAGAGCCGAGGATTAGGATCTTTTGGCCCATCCGTTTCCTGTAGGCGAACACAAGAGCTGAGCAGCTCTGCTCAGAGCTAGCCACCTGTTTACTCAGCATTGCAGAGGGCAGCCAGCTTTTCAGCACGGATTAGATAACCAGAAATGTGGCCAACACCTTACCGCATGCTAACGTCATGCTGCCAGGGTGCGGGGTGAGACTCCTCTCAAAAAAGGGTCACCGTCATCAGTGGTGTCCCACATTCCTGCATGAAATGTTCTTCCATCCCTCCCCGTAGTCTCTCAGCTCCAGACCATGGGTCCCTCCATATATCTGCATGATGCACGGTTCCTTCTGCTCCTCAGGTCATTGTCTCAGACCAACCCTCTCCCCCCAGCATGGTTTCTAAGCAGCCCTCCTTTCTCAAGTCATTTCTCCTAGGGGCAAATAGTGGCCTGCTGGTTACCACGTTGTCTTAACTGGTGAGAAGGTATGAGTGGGATCACCTTCTCCTTTGGAGATGGTCCCTAAAAACACTACCTCCTTGTGCTTTCTGCTTAGGAGAGACAAAATCCCTCTCCTGGACCCAAAGCTGTAGGGGAAACGGCTGCTCTCATCCTACGCATGCTGTCTGCGATGAAGAAGCAAGAAGCATCATTATATACTGAAAAAGCTTTCTGGTTTATATTTGCACAATCAACCACTGGGACTTCCATTCCTTTATTGTATTTATAGGTCCCCAGGCTTGGGAATATTGGCTTAAATGAGACAAATGGTAACAGTTGAAGCTAAATCCCAACACCTGCTCTCATAAGCTGTAGCTGTCATCTCTGTTCAGCTGTTCTCCATCCTCCTTCACAACAGGCCTGTCCATTGTCATCAACACACAAGTTCTCATTGGCTTCACTGGCCAGGTCCAGTCTCCCTAGAAAAGCTCAGGGGTAGCGAACCTTCACCACTGACCACAGGGACATGGGCAAAACATTAATGTTTGGGCATGGTGTTGGGTGTTATTGCACAATGTTTGCTCTTTTATCTTCTCTCGTCTGACTGCAGGTGGAGGTGTGGCCAACATCGCTTGAAGGAGGGGTGTGTGTGCTCTTGTAATATTTTACTTGAACCTCTTGTATCCATAGGAGGGAATGACCTTTTAATAATGTCTCTCGTCTAGTTTCATTCTCATGGTCAATGAATCACACCACAAGCTTTGATTGACCGAGTGTGAAAATTACACCATAAGGTCATCTGTCTCTTTGAAAAAAGCAGCTGTTCCATTTTTTCTGTCTAATTGAGTTTGTCCTGCTGAGAAGGACATGGAGTTTCTTTCATATTTCAAAGTGATGAGTTCTTTGCATAATTTCAGTGAATTTTGGGTAGGAGAGGGACTGCTTCTGCTTATTGCTGCTTCATTCTCAGAGGAAATGTAGCAGGCTGATTTCATTATCAATGAAATGTAACTCACACCAGGCTGTTTCCTGCACCAAAGCGATGTGTGGCACTGACAGTCCTCTATATTTCACCTATTGCTGTCAGGTTGGCATTAGCTTGGACTGCTGCAGTGGCAGCATTTGTATTCCCCTGGAGTAAAGAGCACCTGTACAAGAGATAATTCTCCGGTTCCTGTTTGGCTGACTAAATGGCACACTGGTGCCTAGTTCTCACTTTCTACAGTACTGTTCTGGGGAGAATGGAAGAGAAAGAAATGTAAAATGAATTAAAACAAACAAAAAACCCAACCCCACAACCCCGAAAGCCACAACGCAATAGCAGCAGCAACAACAAAACAACCCAAAAAGCCAAACCCGCCCAAAATCAAAAAGCTGGTAGAAGGCCTCTCCTTCCCTACATCTTGAGCACCCAATTTACAGCTGGGAATAACCAAAGCTGAATCACAGAAACTTCTGACCACTCTGCCTATACTTAGGCAAGCACACAGATATAAGTGATGTCAAGGCAAGGTTAAGACTGTGACTCAAGTCATTTTGAGATGAGGAAGCAAAACTGTTTCTCCTAGAGTCATAAAAGCAAAAGAAGTTAAAATCTAGGAAGCTTTCATTTAGCTCCTTAAATGATATGATGACATACAGACTATGTCAAAGAACTGGCTGCAGCTTCTTTACCCAAGTGAAGTTTTTTTCTCCTGAAGCTAATCAGCCTCAGTTCCAGTGATTCATATGCAAGGTTTCAGCCAGGTGAAATGACCCCGTGTGCAGACTAGAAAGAGAACAGCCCCTTGAGTAGAGAAGTACAGGTTTATGTCTGTGTGTGCAAAAGTATTGTGCCTGCCCAGAGAAAGCCCTGTTGTTATTCAAAGCAACACTTACTATAGGCAATAATAGTCACTATTCTGATTAGCACTATGATTTGACATGAGGGACACTGCTGTGGAGCCAGTCCTACCGTAAGAAGGGATGAAGGTCCTTACCAAGGGTCCCTCTAGCCCCATTCTGCCTCCAACAGGGACCAGGTCCAGATGCCTAGAAAGAAGTATAAGCAAGTGGAGAAATGATCTTTTCCTTGTGATACCAGTCCTCCTTCCCCAAAAAAGGACATTACACACCATTTGGACAATCATTTTTTAACAGCCACATTTTCTCTATTAGCATCTTCATTGTAAAAATAATTTAGCTCCTGATCTCTCTCTCACTACTTGTTCCGGCAAATGTCCCAGCTTCAGTAAGGAGGCAGTCCAGGGCCCAATCTACATAGAGAGCTTTGGAGATGAAGATTGCCAGGTCCTATTATGGTTTTATACTGTTATAATAAACCTATACTGTTTTATCATTATCCTTAGCTTAGATAATTCATCTGTGCTCAGGTATACTGCAAGTATGAGGTTGTTTCAGGGAAGTGAAATAGGCTACTAATTCCACCCTGGTGCCTTGAGCCACATCATGACTACTGAATTCTCTAGAAATTTTCTAGAAGGACTGATTATTTTTGGATCTTTTTTGCTAAAATAATATGAACTCTCTTCCAAAGTCACTGCATTCTTGGGTAGCCAATAAGCTCTGATGCTCATTAATAGCGAAAACTAGCCTGAGCTCTAATCAAAGGTGCATTAACTCACATCCTGTTGTTTGTCTCTATGATTGCAAAACTAAAATGACTGAACACAATGTGGCAACATACATGCTTTAGTAGCACTGCTGCCAACTGTTCTTGGCATAAAATGAGTTGACTCATCTTGAAAATAGGCCTCTGTTACTTAAAACTGGGGTAGAATGCAAATGCCTGCCTTGCTGGCCATCACTGACTTCGTTACCGGTGTTATTTGTGGAGCACCAGTGCACATTCTCAGAAGGGATCTGCAAAAGATGTGTCCCGTTAAGCTGATGTATTACAGTAAGATGAAATCACTTGTGTGATCAGATAAACCTGTAGACTACGAGTAAACCCAATGCAGACTATGAGTATTTTGGGAGGTCTGTCTGTGTAAACAATCTGTCTGAGCTGAGCTCATTCTTTCTGGCAAGAAAAATACTCCGTACCCATTTTGCTGGTTCCTTGGGGATGTGCACTCCATTATCCTAGCCTTGAAAATAACAGGTGTGAGGAGACAGAAAGCACATAAGGGAGAAGAAGGGCAGTTTGTATGGGGAGAAGGATTACTAATGAAAGGTGTCCCTCTGAAAAGGCTCGCTCTGGACACTGGATACATTGCTTTTCATTTCTTTGTAATCTTAGCTAAGTTATACTATGTGAGAGAATACATTTACATTTTCCCACTCGGTTTTATGCAAAGAGGATGGTAGCTATTCAGTTTTTCACTGATTTTCCTTCATTATTTCATGTCACAAAAGCCTATAAATGTAAGATGATAACACAGAGGGTCTGTAATTGGACCTGGGCTAAGTGCTGGGTTGAGCTGGATACGGCACACCTTACCTCCCCATGCATGGAAGTCCGGCAAAACCTATTCTGGAGGCATACAGCATCCGTTTCTTCCATAGTAAAGCTATACTTCTTAATACATATAATTATTCGGATTAATACAATCTTGAGTAAGTAGTAAGGGAGTTGGAAATGACTCTCCACCGTTATTCCGTAGCATCATTATTTTGTAGACTTGCACCCAAATCACTGTCTTAAACGTTGGAGGAGATGTGGTCTTCATTTTGACCAAATCCTCCTGGCATTGTCTGAAAATCCATTATCCCACATAATAATAACAATGATAGTAGTAAAGTAATAGTTGACAAATTTCTGTTTCTATTGCAAGGGAAAAAAGAAAAAAAAAAAAAAAAAAGAAGGAAGGACCAGGTAAGGAATCAAATATAAGTTGGTTACAATGAGAATTTCCTTCCTCACCCTAGCCCCCTCTGAGATTCAGGGCAGCCTTTTGCCACAACCTGGAACTAGGATGACTCAGTAAATCTTTGCTAGCCTTGCCTCCCTTCCTCCCTTTCCCCTGTGCTCCATCCTCCCAGTATGGGGAAGCCTCAGTAACACTGGCTTGATGCAAACTCTTCTTCACATGAAAGGTCTGAGACTGGGAAGTGGCAAATAGCTGGGCACTCATCCCTCTGGCTGGAGCAGTCGTGTGCTGCAGGAGCTCAGATAACAAGTGACTGCCTTTAAAGGCACTAGTTTCCTAGATAGTTTTTGGTTAGTGCTCCCCATTCAGCTGGCAATACAGGGAGAGATTGTTGGATGAGTCCCACAGGAGCTGGAGCGATACTCACCCCTGCTCTTTCTGGGAAACCCTGGCGTTTGGGCCTTTTGAACTCATTTTTATGCACTGCCATGTGTTTTTGAAGACATACCTGTCTTGTCGACCTTTTTGAACAGTGGTTGGAGCAGACTGAACCCAGTAGCTCAGGATGATCTTTTCAGACTCCCCTGTGCAAAAGTGACTGCAGCAGCAAACGAGGAAAGGGTTGGAGCACAGAAAAGAGGACTGCAGGCGCCAGGACGATGGGCGATCCCCATGGCTTATCTCTGTTTTGTGGCAATTTATAGAAAGAGTTTTTGGCTTCCAACTCACAGCTAGTGAGGCTAAGCGTGTTGCTTTTTTAAAATTGAATGCTAGACTGTCCTTTTACACTCATGGCATCCCACTACCTGGAGCTTTGGCAAGTGTAAGTTCTGCAGTGGTGACCCAGGACAAATGAGCGTTGCTTGTTTAATAAAGAGCAAAGTCTTGAACTTGGATATTTATACTGCATGCCACCACGCACATGGCTGGGCAGTGTGAGCACAGTTAGATAAACTCCTGGAGCATTTTATCTAATTCAGGACAGAGCCCAGGCAGGTTTTCACCAGAACGGGCAACCTCAGCCACCTTGGTAAGGCCAGTGCCCCTCTAGCCCTCCCACCAGAAACGCACACCGAGGCTTGGCATGGGTCTCCTGGAAGAGTCCTCCTGCACTGTGGCTGGGTGACTCCTGAAGGGTGCAGAGTGCCCTGTCCCTGGCAAACGTGTGGATAAAGTCACCCTCCTGGTGCAGAAGTGTTCAGGGAGCGCAAGTGCAGCTCACTGGATGATTCAGAGATGTTGACACACCATGGCAACAGGTTAAGATTGATGGCTGTAGCCGTTTGCCCCGTCTTCCTTCAGGGAGTCATGTCCCCAAAGCAGGGGTGACGGGAAGGCTCGTGAGTCAGCTCCTAAATCACCAGAGCCCGCAGCCCAGCATGTTATGGGAAACTGCCATTGACCTGGGGTCAGGCTGTTAAGCCATACTGTAAACTGCAGCTGCTTAGGAGCTGATTCACATCCCTTTCATCTCTTTCTGCTGAAACCTTCAGGGATACTTTCGGTGTCCTTGCTTCATCTGCCACTGCTTGTAGGTCAACCTGAAACCAGGAATGCTGAAGCAGAAGAGGGTGCTCCAGTTCATCTGCTTGAGCAAAGGTATTTCTTTTCCTTGGTCTAATTGTCCTTATTGACTGCTTGGTCATGACCTAAAATCTGGGCCTGATGGATGAGCTTTGAAGAAGTTCTATGTGCTTTATAAGGAGTCTTTCTATGAAACAGAAACATTAGAGATGTCCAATCCAGCCCTTGAAATTACAATCCAAGACTTGCTTTTGTTGGACCTTACTCTGGGCCTTGAGGGATGGGCCTAGAGAAAAGAAATGCCCTGATTCTCTTCAAACACAATAAATCGCCAGTCATTGTGGTGTAGAGATGAGAACCAAGCCCAACATTTTTTCTTTATTCTGAATATTACAATGGTATTCAAAGACCTCAGCTGACAAGAGCCACCGCACAAGTACATAGTAGAAACCTGTCTCTCTTGTGAAGAGCTTCAAACAGTGAGAGCAATAATATTTCATATTAATGAAATTCTGCAGAGGGAAGGACCCAAAGCACACAGAGGACGGAGTTACCTTACCTCATATGATCTACCTAGTTTGACTAGTCAAAGAAATTGACATTTTTTGATGGTGATTTATCTGAATTTTAGACCACTGTTGAATCATAGAATCATAGAATCATTTGGGCTGGAAGGGACCTTTAGAGGCCATTTAGTCCAACCCCCCTGCGGTGAGCAGGGACATCTCCAACTAGATAAGGTTGCTCAGAGCCCCGTCCAGCCTGGTCTTGAATGCCTCCAGGGATGAGGCTTCCACCACCTCCCTGGGCAACCTGTTCCAGTACTTCACCACCCTCATTGTAAAAATTTTTTTCCTTATGTCAAGTCTAAATCTACCTTCTTTTAGTTTAAAACCATTACCCCTTGTCCGGTCACAGCAGACCCTGCTAAACAGTCTGTCCCCATCTCTCATACAGGCCCCCTTCAGGTATTGGAAGGCTGCAATGAGGTCACCTCGAAGCCTCTTCTTCTCCAGGCTGAACAACCCCAACTCTCTCAGCCTGTCTTCATAGGAGAGGTGCTCCAGCCCTCGGATCATTTTCGCTGCCCTCCTCTGGACGTTCTCCAACAGGTCCATGTCTTTCAATGAAGACCAGTGTTTGTGCCTCTCCATTGACAGGAGAGGCATTGAGAAGAGAGCCCGCTTGACTGGCATAGACCAGGTGCCTAATTTTTAGGTAGATAAATTTAAGTGAGAGTGAGTCCTAGTCTTGTCTCCATTTTCACTGCAGTAGGGTTAAAAGCTGTAGCTGGAGCGCTCTTGAAAGACACAGTGTACCCTTGCTCTGTCATCTGTTAGCACTTGGTTCCTTTAGTAGCCTTCGTGTAGTGTTCAGGTGCTTCCTAGAAGGCTTTTTTGTCCTGTCCATCAAAAGCAACACCAGAAAATTTTAATCATGTGTCTTGGTGTTAGTAAGAATTTTGACATGATCTTACATCACAGGCCAGTGAAATATTGTCCAGATGAAGCTATGGTAAGACAGGCACCAGAATACCTTAGAAAGGTGAAGTCAGATGGTAGTCACCAATGGTTTACTGTTTACCTGAAGCCTACATTGTCTGAGATTTGTTTGGCAAGGGTCCATCCTGGTGATCTGGATGATGGAATAGACTGTATATTTATTCAGTCTTCAGGGGATGAGAGCCTGGAAGGGACTGTAACCACACTGGGGGTTTTCAAGTGGTCATGACAAATTGGAGGAATAGTCTTAAACAGCCAGTATGGGGTTCTGTGAGGACATAGGCTTAGGAACAGTCTGTTGCAGCATGTAGGCATCAGTTCTGCTGAAAAACATGAGAGGGGGTTGATAATGCATTATAAACTGAAATAAGTGCTATACTGATGAGAAAAAAGCAATCATCAAGTGAGGACACTTAAATGGGAGAGTTTTAATGTAAAACAGCAAAAATAGGTGTTCTACTTCACTGGAGTACTGTGCTATATACCACAGTTGAAGAGACATGGAGGGAACCTAAAGGAAAGAAACAAAGGTACCCTAGAAAATATAACCCATAAAAAAAATTGGAAACAACTGGGACTACATAGTTCAAAGGAGGAAAAGCTGAAGGAAATGTGAGCTGCAGTCTTCAAATATGTAAAAGATCATCATGAAAAGGGTGGTGGTTGATTTCCTCCCCCACCCATATTCTGCCTTAGATGAACAAGGATCAAGGAGATGAGATTACAGTAGAGGAAATACAGCATAGATGTTTGCTCTGCCAGGGCAGCAGAGCAACAGAGTACTTCAAGAGTCTGAGGAGCTTTAATCACTGGCAGTTTTTAATAACGAGGCCTTTTCAACCCGTTATTCTAGGAATCTGTGATCTCACTCACTTTATGGTGAACCAGCAGACATGACCAAATGCCTGGAATAATTATCAGAAAACAGCAATTTTTCAGCAATGGAAGCTCTTCTTGCTGGTTGCTCCAATCTTTACCAGAACTTATATCCCTATCCCCCCAACTCCCATGTTCTTCCATAGTTGCCGGAAAGAGTGATTTGCCCCAGCTCGCAGCTCTGCATTTTAGCTTAACGTGGTTAAACAGCTGCTCGGGCCATCCATGCCGGCCTTGGAGACCTGTTGGCAGAGCACTCGGCGGGCAGTGCAGCCCCTCGCCATCACGGAGCTCAACTTCTCCAGGATCATTTCCTCATCTCTTCAAGGCAAATAAAAGCAGTTCTGGGGGTGGGGCCAAGGGGTGGTGGTTCTAATCTCTCTTTCCTCAATGTAAGCAGCATCTTTAGGAGGATAGCGAAGTGCTACCAGCTGGAGAATTAATTTAGAAAATTTCCTTTTATGGAAGACGTCTTTTTCTAACACTACCAAAGAGAAGCTTTTAAAGAACAGCACTAATTTGAAAAGCTTACTGTTTCCTTTTAGGCTGTGGATTCAGTCTAAATAAAGTGCATCTTCCCATTGCAGTGCAGACATTTTCAAGTGCACTGACAGCAACAGGGAGATTTTGGTTCTCAGTGAATCTGTCTGTGTTTTATTCGCCTAACAAAATAATTTTGTTGTTCAACATTAAACATCCGTATCAGATGGGAGGAATCTGATTCTCCTCATCGGGGACAGATCCAGCTGTGCCGGTGGATGGAAGAAAGGGGGAAGGGAGAAGCAGGGTGAGCTGTGTAACTGAATGGCCACAGCTACACCGTGCAGCCGAGGTGGGCTGTGCAGGCTGCAGCTGCGATGCTAATGTGAGAAGGGGAGACTCCAACCACATTCACTCCTTCCCCCTTCACTACATACGTACCCAGTCGGTCCACGCGAGCCTCCAGCCCTCCGCCCTGCTATTCACATGCAGTAAGGCAGCTCACTCTGTGCACTCCTACGCTGATGTAGGAGCCCTGTTTCAAAAGACAAGAGACTAGATTTTAGTTTGGATTCTCATTTTGCCAAGCATGAGTGGTTTGCTTTTGGTTTTTCTTAAGGTCTCAGTACCAAACCGTTTCAGCCTGCATTTTCCCTTTATTCTAAGTCCTTGCTTGTATTTGCCATTTAGGCTGGCATTTCTACAAACTTTGCTGATTTGGGACCTCGTGACAATTTTAGGAGATGTTTAGCACCCAGAACTCCATCTGAAGTCAGGTTTAACTCAGTGGAGCAGAAATTGGGGCTAATCCTTACAAGAAGCTTTCAGACTGTGTCGGGTCCGATCCCCTCTGCGTCCTCAATGTCCTGTGTCTCTCCAGCCCTAAGTGATGCTGTCACCTCCTTCCTAGTTCATAGAAGACCTGGATTCAGACAGACAAAACATTTCCTTCTGATTGATCCAGAATGATTTCTTGGGGGCTGGCAATGTAGTGGACCCAGCTATCTGCTAAGCCTTAGCCTGATGTTGTAGACATTTTCAACTAAAGCAACAACCTGTTTCAGAGGATCACTTGAGTGTTGGGGTTGGACTCCTTTAATCAGTGCAGAGGATCAGTGCCCAATTTCCATTCTCCTAAGGAAGGATTTTTGCTCTTTTCACATTATGTCAACAAACCATGAACCTGTCAAATTCCGCTGCTTCACTGTAATTACAGCGTGGGCATGAGAAATTATCCACAGAGTCAAAGGCAGAGATGTGGCTCCATAAATACATTTGTCAAACTGACCTCAAGCTGGCAGGCAGCATCAGTGCCAAAAAATATTTAGCAGGTGCAAGCATGCCAGCCACTTGTGGTATGCAGTATGTTTCTTTAGCAAGTAGATGGCTCTATGTGCTGTTTTAATATCTGTGGACAATTCTCATGTGCTTCTATTTATTTACCATGGTATTTTGACTGATGCTATGCAGAGCTGCGTTTGACAGCCAGGCGCTTCACAAACCCGTTCTCTCTTCCGTTTTTCACTTGTGCCCCAACTGCAATGTTTGTACTTTTTTTCTTTTTCCAAGTGATTGGAATCCACTCAAACTTCAGAGAATTGAACATTTGACATAAAAAGGTTTGAGTTCATGCTAAAAGGCAGGGTACCAAAGAGCGAACAAACAGGCCCAGCAGCCGGCCCTGATGAAGAGTCAGGATAAGAAATACATGAAGGATAAGTGATTGCAGTAATACATCTTCTAATGTGTAAAAAAAAAATCACTCTTGATTGATAGGGGGAAGCTTGATTAAATGGCAAGGGGAAAAAAAAAAGAAAAAAGAAATTGAGGCTAGTTAATAGGAAACACAAAGCCATGCATGTGAGGCTTGCTTACCGGTCTTCTTTATATGTCAGCATCTTTACTTAAGCAAGTTGGTTGTGTTTCACTGTCTTTTCAGCCTGGAAGGAGAAGGGCAGATGGGTATTAAAGCACAAGACAGCTGGGGAAAGAAGAGGGGTGTGGAGCCTGCAGAGCACCAGCTTTGAGTACACTCAAGCCTCTGAAGGCTTCACACACATACAATGAGCCAATGAGATGTACATAAAAGCTTTTGTTTTGTTTTGTTTGGTTTTGGTTTTTTTTGTGTGTGTGTTAACACCAGTGACTTGCTTGTCTTGTTGCAAACATAAAGGTTTTTTGGCACTCATATACCAGGTTTGCTGCTATTGTGAGGAGAAAAAGGGCAGGAGACCCAGCAAGCTAATGGCAGAGGGCCAGTCATGGCGTCAAAGCAAGTTAAAGAGGCATAAAAAGCCGTAAAAGCAGAACACAACTGTAGCCAACGCCAATCCCACTCATCTTAAATGCCCACAAGGTGCTTCCCAGGAGTTTAATACATAGAGTGATCAAGGATGAAATCCACTGAGCGCTTTAAGCTGGTATAAGAGGACATTCTTGCTGAAAGCTGGTTTTGTGCTTGCTGGCAGGTGCAGTTTCCTTCCTCATGTGCAGCCAGCAAGAACAGAAAAGTGGGAACAGAAGAAGAATATCTGGAAAACACGAAAGGTACTTTGCTCAAAATCAAGATCCAATTCTGACCATCTTGGGAATGAGAAAATTGCTTCTTCGACATGTCTCTCACCCAATAAAAATGGAGCATAAGGCCTGGCTTGACAAATCTTGTTTACTTTTTCATTATAAAGTTGTTTGAAACAAGCTTTCCTGGCAGTTCCCCTGTGTGAAAGGAGCACAGGACTGATATGCAGTCTTGTACCACTGCATCTGAAACTGGAGTCAATGGTCCTCACAGAAATAAAGCTGAAGGCAGGAATGAATGAACATGATTGCAACAAACTGGCGAACAATGGAAGAGCAGAGTTCTTATTGTTGCTTAGACCAGATTGCAGAAGCCTGGCTTACGTCAGCTCCACGCTCCCGGCTGCATCTCACTCACCTCCTCCCCCTCCTCCTGCAGCACCAAAACCATCTCCGAAGCCTAGAGGACAGCACTTTGGGGGAAGATCTATCAGAAACCACATCCAAGCTGTCATGGATGAATGTCATGTTGATAAGGTTGGTCGCAGTCCATGAAAATGTGTGGAAGGTAATTTATTCAGTTCATGGAAAGAAATAAAGAACAAAGCTTTCCCTCCTGCACATGACGTGTAAAAAGCCTTTAAAGCCAGGTCTCCCCATTCCCCTCTGCAGCACGTGGCCGCAGGAGTAAGACTGCACCTCTCCCTCTCCCACCCTCACTCCTGTCCGTCTGTCGTGCCCTCTGCTCGGCAGCCCCACGCCGCTGGTGTTTGGAGCAGGCACGCACCCAGCCTTGCTGCTGGGGAGGTGCGCACCAGCGCCCGCAGGAGAAGCTGAATTTGGGCTTCCCGTTCCCTGCCCAAATCCCCTTTGTCAGCAGGATGCTGTGCAAAACTTGACCACCAGTCCTTCTGCCCATCGCTTATTTGGAGGAAAACCAAAACCGCTTGTGGTACCTTGGGCATAGACACTCGTTGGGAGGTTTTTGCAGGCTGCTGTAATCCTCAGATACCTGCAACCCACCTAACCTACATGCAGTGCTCTTTGGGTCCTGTCCTTATTATCCGCGTGGCTTTGATAACATCAGTGGGCTTATGCCCACCTAGCTTTGTCTTTTATGAATGTGTAAGATACAGAAGATATTTTTACAGAGTATAATTAATGTCATGCATGCCAGAAATTGCAGTGACATAATTACTGTAATAAAAATCGCATATGTGTTTCTAATTCTAACATTCCCTAATCTCTGACTTTAAAATTGCATATTGTGATGTCTGGAGCACATATCACATTTTTTTAAAACATATTGGTGTTCGACTTTGGCATTTATAAAGTGTTTCTACACACTCATTGGTTTTTCATCCTGCTCTTAAGGCTGCCTGAGAGCTGCATATTCTGTTGTCAACAGTTCTGGAGAAAATGTGCTCTTCTATTTCTAAACCCCGTGTAATGCCTGCTTCAGAAAGTTCGTATGTGGAATCTACTGACTATTTCACAGATGTGGAGCAGGACCTCCCCATCAGCCATCGGATCTGACCAGATGAAATTCATAACATCTGCTGTTCCTCGTCAGACACAGCTTTCTGTTATTCCAGCTGTTGCTGAGCACGCATTAAGCAGTTCCAATTAGTTAAACCTCCTCCTAATGTTACAGCAGCTTGTTTTTTGCTGCAACTGAAAAAATATTTTTCAAAACTTAAAGATTTATTTGTAGCTGTGGTGTTGATATACCCTTTAATGGGCTTTCAGTTTTTAGGCCAAAATACCAGAAGCCGCCAACTGCCAGTAAGAATAACAGATTGCATAGCATCGCCCCTCTCCTGAATTCAAACAGAGCTAGAAACGAGTAGTGAATTCCCTCTTCTGCACTTAGGAGGAATGAATAATGGAAGGATTAAGACTGGAAATAGACTGCCATAAATTAAGACAGACAAACCCAAACCTTTTGCCCTGAGATCTATCAGACAATGCTGCTTACTATTGGCTACTTTTAGCTGATGCATCTTTTGCTTCAGCTACATTCAGTTCCTACCATCGTTCGTTGCTGCAACACACATGCAGGGCTCATTTTAGCCGTGCTGCGGTGCTTTAATTCAGGGGGCTGCAGGTTGGTGTGGGTTTAAAGCAAAGATGACTGCTGGAACAGACCTTTCAGTGACATCTCCCAGCTCTAATTCAGCGTGACACTCCCGCTCAGTGCCTGCGGCTCTGCAGCGAGCATCTCCCGGAGGTTTTGCTGGTTAGAACCTGTGGTCAGTAGCACCGTAAAATCCGTGCCTGTGATTTACAGGAACATGAAGACTTCTAATAAGGTCATTTTTTCTTGTTAGTGTCTCTGTCAAGAGAATGAGGCATCATATTTTAATGGCCAATATATTTTGTTAATTATGGCATTTCATTATTTTGCTTTGACCTTGTCAACAGTCAGCATTCTGATCGTGTATATACATTAAATGCATTAATGTCCCTCTTTCTAATGATCCAAGCTGTCAAGCAGGGGTTGAATAGTCAGGCAATGACGCTGTGGAATAATGAAAAGATCAAAGCGGTGCCACGAACTTCCCCAGTTTGTGCAGTATATGAGGCATTTACTTTCCAATATTTCATCCCTGTGACAACAGCTGGAGGAGGGCACCAGCCTCCTCTCTGCACAGAGACCGGCACAAGCAGCGGCAGAATAAGCTCAAGCGGTTGTCACTGGCACCGTAGTAAACAAAAGCAGCCAGCAATAAATGGCAGAGAGGCATAAGGTCGGAGGATATGTCCTTCTGTGCATTGTCAGGGAAATGGGAACGCTCTCCCTGATGTGGGAGAGCACCGAGCGCCGTGCTGGGGCCTCTTACAATCCAGCTGCACATCGAAAATAGTTTTGCTACAGTCACTTATCTTGTGCCCTTCTCCCTTTCTGCGTCCAGATCCTCCTTTGTGAAGACCTGAAGCAAAGAAAATCCCTGAAAGATCTCAATAGCTGTTGTCCTTTTTTTTAACAGCACTTCTCTGAAAGTGCACTTTTTGCCTGAGAATATTTTTTCCTGATGGTTCTTCATCTTCCTCAGTTTTTATTTTCTTTCTTCACCTAGGAAAATCAGTGCCCCTTTGATAAAGGGTGAAGCTGTAGTGGCTTGTCAATAATTTCTCACTGGATCCTTTGGTCAGTGTGGGTCATTATCTGCGTGGGAGAGGCAGGATCTTCTGCCTTGTGTGAGTTATTTAGGGGAAAAAAGCCAAACACATCTAGCATCTGTTATGGCTTTCCTTCCCAGTGTTTGGGACTCTAAACAGCTATTAGCACACTTTTTTCCCTGACTTTTTTTTTGCTAAGTACAAACAGGCAAATAAACGCATAAACCTGACTGTTGGGCTCACTTACTGCAGTCTTACTGAGCTAATTAAAAATGGAACAATGCAATGATAACGTTAAGGTTATAATTAAGCCAGAAACTATAAATCAATGGGTTCAAATTATCCAGCCAGTAAATTAATCAAGCATGTAATGAAATCAAATCATGAAGTTAACGCTAGAAGCAATGGGGTTGTATTAGTTTGTCGTCAGAGGGTTTAAGGTGGAGCCAGCTTCGTCTCAGTGCAAGCCCACTGGTGGGGACGGCCCACACGGTGGGTGCCCCGAGCCCACTCACAGAGAACAATTGACATGAAATGCCCTGAGCAACACAGCATTTGCACCAGTTTCCTGGATGGTGCCCAGATTGTGACCATCCCGCGGTGCTTTACACAATCAGCAATTCCACTTTAACAGTCTCTGCTACTTATTTTTGTTCCAATTTATCCCTTCTCATAAAATAATGCAAGTTTTCCTCAGCAGCGAATCAATCAATGTTTGTAGTAGCTTTTGAGTAATATTACTTTTTAATTCAGAAGCTAGGCAAGTTTTCCTCAGCAGCGAATCAATCAACGTTTGTAGTAGCTTTTGACTAATATTACTTTTTAATTCAGAAGCTAATGACTAGTTTGATGGCACCTTTAATTCTGGGAACCTATCTTCATGTAATGCACACCCATATGCACACTTAATGAAGGTGTGTCTTCATTAAACAAAGGCAAAGAGATGAGTCTGTATTCCTCCTGGTCAGAGAATGGGGACCAGTGAGCTCTCCCATGGCAGTCACTGGTTGCCGTCTGGAACTGGGAGACAGAGGCTCTGCTAAGGCTAATTCCTCCATGAATTTGGTACACCAGAGGACAAGGTCACTCATTTCTTCTGCCTAGGGAAGGGACAGGGTGCTTAGCTGTAGATGTGGTTGATATTGATGGTATAAGCAATTGAGACAACTGTTTCTCTTCTGCTTCACCTTTGCTTTTATTGGGATTGATTCTAATTTCCTTGAGCCCATTTTTAGAGATGTTTCCTATTTTCAGCTCTCTCCTCTATAAGCAAGTCATGCCTGGTCACATGTTCTTCTTAGGCATCACTCATCCCAGTAGTTCATCTCTCTCCTCACCTCACCTGTAGCCAAAAGCACAGATTTTGTGGCCTGCAGGACACTACGGTGACCGGTTCAGGCTGAGTGCAAGTCCATGGTGGTGGTGGTGGCCTCTCCATCTCACCCGGCTCTGCCTGCAGCCCCCAGAAAACAGAGAAGCCAGCAGCAGGCAGGCGAGGGGTCGAGGCCACGCTGGGCAGCAATGAGGAGGAAGGGGCTGTGTTGGCATGGCTGGGTAGCAGAGAGCGTGGAGGAGGTTTATATTGCCCATGTTTCTGCAGCCTTGTTGTGGAATCTGGAGAGAGCAGTTTCCACGGGACAGAAAAATGTGAGTGGAGCTGGAAATGGTCCCTCCTAGCCCGCACTGCAGCTCAGGGTGACAGGTGGAGGTGCTTTCCAAAAAGGTAGGGGAGAAGCTCTTCTGGAGCCCACCAGAGCCCTCACAGCTCCTCTCCACACAAGGTAAACAGTCTTTTGTCCAACGTATTGCACCACCTGTCCTGTTCTTCAGCACGGTCTGACTCACATTTTAAATCCAGTGACTATCCCTTTAGTTCCCTCTATTTTTAGTTTGGTTTATTTTGGTTTGAGCCATGATGCAGAAGGATATTTGCCTTGGGAGTGTCCTCTTTCCGCCCCATCATCACCACTCCCCCAACAGCTGTTTTCTAATCTCCCTGTTTTGTTTTTAATCTCCTTTTGGAGGTATAGTGATACTATTTACCACCCTCTCAACAAAACAACCATTGCCAATGCAGGGGTATGTGTTCTTTGCATTCACCATGAGGAAGAGCTATGCGGAGCCAAATGCAGGCTCAGGAAAGGCAAAAATAATTCCAGCCCAACATATGATTCAGGTTATTTCCAGGGAAAATGTCGCTTTGCTGATGACAATGGCATGTGAAAAATACTCTAGCAATAAAACTAAAGTATATCCCTTGTGCATAGTGGTAAATGTATGAGGGACTGTATGGAACAGTTACTTCTGCAATAAAGGAAGATGCCAAGTCCTGCACCTGGGGAGGAACAGCCCCACGCTCCAAGATATGTTGGGGGCCCATCAGCTGGAAAGCAGCTTTGCCAAGAAGGACCTTAGGGTTCTGGTGGGCAATATGAACCATCAACACACCCTAGCAGCAAAAAAAGCCAATGGTACCCTGGGCTGCGTTAGGAAAAGCATTGCTAGCAGGTCGAGGGAGGTGATCCTTCCCCTCTGCTCAGCACTGGTGAGGCCACCCCTGGAGTGCTGGGTCCAGTTCTGGGCTCCCCAGTGCAAGAGAGACATGGCTGTACTGGATTGAGTCCAGAGCAGGGCCACCGAGATGCTTAATAGACTGGAACACCCCCTCCTATGAGGAGGGGCTGTGAGAGCTGGGACTGTTCAGCGTAGAGAAGAGAAGGCTCAGGGGCGATCTCGTCAATGTGTATAAATACCTGATGGGAGAGAAGGAAGATGAGGGAGCCAGACTCTTCTCAGCAGTGCTCAGTGACAGGGCAAGAGGCAATGGGCACAAATTATGTGTGAAATTCCATCTGAACATAACAAAACACTTTTTTTATAGTGAGCATGGTCAAACACTGACACAGGTTGCCCATAGAAGTTGTGGAGTCTCCATCCTTGGAGAAATTCAAAACTCAACTGGACATGTCCCTGAACAAAATGCTTTAGCTGTTCCTGCTTGAGCAGGGGCCTTGGACCAGACGACATCCAGAGGCCTTTCCAACCTCAACCATTCTGTGATGTTGTGATTCTACCTGGTTACCACAAGTATCTTCTGGCACAGGCCCTAGAAGCAGGTTTCACTTTTTTAGACAAACGACTTCTTTCCTTGTGTTCTTGTAATCACTCCTTTCTTTGATGGTTTCTCTAATTTTGCAATCAGCTTGACTGGCAGCAAGGCGCTTTAAAAAAGGTCTCCACTGATAAAGGGAAAAAAGTGCACATCTCTGCATGTCTTGTTTCTCTCACAAGATAACCAAAAATGCCAGGTTCTGAGGGCACGCTTAGAAACAGTAAGGGCAGAAAGCACTATTGCAAAAATTGCACAGACCAAATACACCTCACTGACAGCCAACACATCTACTTTGCAGAGCTTACTCAGGCAAGAACCATGCCCAAATCAGTGGCATTTTGCTGGAACAAGGAGCAGGTCCTTCCAGTTACTTTTCAGCTCAGTCTGACATTATACCTTGTTCATGAAGCCAGTCTGGACTGCCATGTCACTAGATATTTTGAACCAAAGAAGAAGTGGCTTTCATGTTATCAAATCTCATTGACTTCAATGACTTGGGAAAAAAAAAGTCTGTTTCAGGGGCTTTGACTTCTTTTTCAGCCTGGAAGAACATAGGCGTTGGTGTTTGCTCCACTTTCGGTGTCTGTTAGAGAATGGGCAGTGGTAGGCTCTACACTGAAAATATAATTTCTCCTTACCCAATTGAAACACACCAAGCAGCAGCAGTGACTGCCTTGTTTAGCTTTGCATTTGTGTGTGCTGTGGTCCCCTCCACCCTCTACACAACTTGGTTATTCAATTTGCAGAAGAAATTGCCCTTAAATAAGTGGGGAAACCAAGTTTTTAGTAACAGGTACAGCTCAGTTAAAGAAAGAAGGAAAGAAAGAAAGAAAGAAAGAAAGAAAGAAAGAAAGAAAGAAAGAAAGAAAGAAAGAAAGAAAGAAAGAAAGAAAGAAAGAAAGAAAGAAAGAAAGAAAGAAAGAAAGAAAGAAAGAAAGAAAGAAAGAAAGAAAGAAAGAAAGAAAGAAAGAAAGAAAGAAAGAAAGAAAGAAAGAAAGAAAGAAAGAAAGAAAGAAAGAAAGAGAAAGAAAGAAAGAAAGAGAGAGAGAAAGAGAGAGAGAGAAGGAAAGATGGAAGGAAAGAAAGAAAAGGAAGAAAGAAGGGAAGGGAAGGGAAGGGAAGGGAAGGGAAGGGAAGGGAAGGGAAGGGAAGGGAAGGGAAGGGACGGGACATCTAGTCTGGTATTTTTTAAAGCAATGAAATAAAGGTTTTAACACTCTAACCTAAGAATCTGCTTTACACAGGTAATGTCGTTTCCACTAAGCAGAACAGGATTTTGAAGATGTGGTCACATAGCACTAGTGATGCCCAAGGTAACAATGCAAAGCAGTACACACCATTGGAACAGCTGAACGTCTCCTTCTCCAGGTGATGGGGCAGAGCACAGGATCTGCCACTGCCACCACTGCTGCTGGTACTTGTATAAATTAAAAGTAAAGATCCCAGAAAAAGGAGAATTTCTTGAACTTCAGAAGAATAGGAAGATAGAAAAAGATCTTAAATGACTAGTAAAATAAGGTAAGGCAGATTCACAGTAAAAATTGACCTAGTACAATGATGAAAAAGTTGTAACTAGAAAAGACAACCTAGGGCCCCTACTGGGTCTTGTCCTGAATTTATTTCCAAATGTGTCAGATTGACCAGTTTATACATTTAGTAAAGCTTTTGATTTAAAAAAAAATAACTATCTCAGTTTCTTCTCAAATCTAAACAGTGTTCTCTACTAAGAAAGAAAAATAAGTGTATACTTTAAAGGGTATGTGCCTGGTGTGTCTGAGGTTGGGCAAAAATGTAAAATTTTCTATGCTAGAGTCACTAAGGAGGAATATTTTTATATTCTACATTAATATAATCTCTTCTTTTAGAGTAATATTCCTTTTAGGGGGTTATTGTATCCTCTGGTATCCTCATTATGTCTTTTACAATAAAAGAAAAACTAAAAATGGGTATGTGTACACAAAGTTAGCTAACGGCTTTTGTTAGTCAATATAAACATCCAGAAGTCTGAATATTTATCAGACTCTCCTAGATCTGGGAAAAGGGAAAAATATTTCTCTAGTAGAAATATTTTCCAGACTCCATAATTAAATCAACTTTCTTGGCTAGCGCTGTGGCTGTTACTTGCTGCTGTATATAAGGAAGTTCATCACCTCACTGGTACCAAGGTTGCTTGTCAGAGACACAAATGCACCATTTATAAAATAAAGTAAAGTCAGAGCAGAGGGCTTGAGCTAAGTCAGCAGCCCCTCTCCTTCGGAGGTCTGATTTATGTTGGCGGCTGGGAGCCCCGGCCAGCTCTGTCAAACCCCTTGCCACGTTGGCTCTGCAAAATGCAGGATTTGTTCCCAGAAGGACAGGCCACTGCAGGCAGACGGGTCAGAGCTCAGCTGGGCTGCGAGCCATTAGGGTTAGGAACGCACAGCCCTTACGCTACCGGGGAAGGGCTGAAATCCCTCTTTGCCAGTGTGCACAAAGTATTACCTCCTATTTGCTAGCAGTTATAAAATATTAATCAGAGTGCCTATATAAATAAAGCTGAAAGACAGCAACAATACAATCGGTATAGGGTTCTGTACCCCACTATCTTTAGCTATGTTAAATCAGCAAGCATGTCCCCCGTTTCCCTCTGTCACTGGGGATACACAGCCTTCCCGGCAGCGGGTGCTCATGGTGACCGCTGTAGCTCAGCAGATCGAGGCACCTCTAAAAGCTCTATCGCTGCTGTACTCCATCATCTGCTTCGGGGCTCACAGGCCACTACCTGCTGCCTTTGAGGTCACGGAGAGAAATATTCGCTTTTCTTCCTTTGTTCTATCGAGATTATTTTCTGGCTCTTCCGGATGATCATTGTGTCTTATGATGGAGCAGAACAGAATAAACCTGTGAGTGTAAGCGACCGTGGAGCTGTCTGTATTCTTCCAGGGTGATTTAATAAGGGGCAGGAGCTCAAAATAACATCCAAAAACCTCATTTTTGAGATGTGGGAAAAGGCTGATGGTGGTGTCCCAGGGCAATCCTACTTCCAGGGGAAAGAGGCATCTTTTCTCAGCTCTGTCACCAGTTCCCTGCTAGATCATTGCCTTATATCCAGAGCTGCTATCAGACTAATACTTGTAAAATTGCTTTGGGTCCTTAAACTTATTCCAGAAGTACAAAGTAATGTTGCCTCTGTGACATATATATAGAAAAACATGATGAAAGCAGGAGGTGGATGATGCATCCAGCAGCACAAATACCTTATTGTGTTGGACTTAGTACACTCTTAGCTCCATATTCTTATTTTTATAGTGGGTATCTAAATAGTAGTGATGAAAAAAATTCTCTCTTCACTTTTTTTGCACTTATAGGACAAAATTCGAGATGTGCTTTCACTCAGCATTCCTTTCTCTCATGTACACAGAGAGAGGCATACAGCACTCCAGGGTCTGGGGGAGGAGGCATTCGGTGTTAATTAGATGTGTTATGTTTCACAGGATTGGCACAGTCTGAGAACCAGTACAGATGTGCTCTATTGACAGGAGAGATTTTTCTTACTTTGCATCAAAGACATTTACACTGGGGTTTACAAAAGGATTTAAGAGGGTTAGGTGCCCAAATCCCATTGCAGCTTAGGTGGAATTAGGGGCCTTGCTGCCTCCGGTTCCGTTGCATAAAATGGCAAAAACGCATGAGTGCACTTCAGTGGTGTCACCAGCCGTAACGTGTCCCCGGGATTAATGACAGCGCTTGAAATAGTGGGCTGACCTCTTCCCGATCCAGAGCCTTTCTGCTTTAGTGAGTTCCTCTGACGCACCCAGCCTGACATAAATCATCTGCAGTGCCTTTGCACCGCTTCTTTCAACTTGTGCATTTTTTTTCAGTGTGCGTATATGAGAGAGAGGAGGAGAGACAGGGAGACTAACAGATTCACGAAGGGTGAGTGTCTGAGCTAAGGATAGACCGAACACGGAGGGGATCTGCAGGGCAGAGCTGGGAAGGGTGGGGGAAAGCATGATTTCAGAGCCAGGTGAATGAATATTTTATGACGGCAGTGGTCTCTCCACTGCAGAGATACAGATTCCATAACATGTTAAGGTACGGTTTGCTCTCCATGCACCGGCAGGCTCCTGAGTGAGAGCGCAACGCCCTTCACTGTGCTTAATAAGATACAGGGAGGCATTTGAGAGGGAATGAAGAATGTTTTCAAATTGATGCAGTCTGAAAGATGCATCCAGTTGATGGTAATTTATGCATCTTCTGCCTCAAATTTCTTAAAATGTAGTAAAGGAAAGGCAGAGGCAGGAGGCCAAAGTGTGGAGGGAATGCAGTTAAGGGAGGTGAAGTGCTGTGTCCATGGGGTTGTCCTGTGCACCCCTCTCTGCCAGGACTTTCATGCCAAGTTAACGTCCTCAGGCGCACGTTGAGCCACGGCAGAGGTGAACGATGCCTGCAGCATTCCACCAGCCTCCAGCGGCAATTACAGCTACTGAAACTTCAGTGTGGCATTGTGGCTTCTTCGGCCTTCACATGCTCACCTCTGCATGCACAGCACATGGTTTTCTACTGCTTTGCAGGCTGGAGGTCATTTGAAGAGCTGTCTGAAGGGCTCAGACCCCCAAACATAGCCCAAAGCTACATTTGCCCCTGTACAAACTTATTCTTAGCACAGCTTGTAATTATATCTATATGTGCTTGTATACGTGTGTCAAACTGAAACACAAAAAGTCACTGTTTTCAGATGAATTCACATCAGCCTGGCATGCCTGGCAGTCAGTGTCTGACGTTAAATACCCCTTTCTAATTGCAGGCACCAGCTCCTGCTTCTTATTCTCTCTCCCCAAATTAGCGGGCTCCACCTAGATCACATGACAAACCGTCAGGCACACCTCGAGGATGGCAGGGAGATGGGGATGGAGCTGGCATTCCCAGCACCTGCGGGGAGGGATGTCCGCACATGATGTCCAGAGCTCCTGGAGAAGCCCAAAATGTTAGGTCTGACCCTAACCGTATCTTTAAGTGGGCACAATTGTGGTGCTGATGCACTGCAGAGCAGGCTGGTGGCCAGACACCTCTGAGGGCAGAGACCTGGTGGCTAAGTGACCCTCAGCCCAGTGGGGACCTGAAATGAGAACTCTCACAGCTCATCATCTGGAAAGCTGTGGGCTCACTGGCTCCAGGGTGGGATGTTAAGAAGTGGGCAGTGGGGATGGGAAGGAGACTGCAGGGTAGAGAGCCCAGTGATCTCTGTTTACAACTTGCTTTATGTCAGCTGTGTTTTACAGCACATTCTTGATCTCAAATACAGCCCACTTGAGAAACTAAACAGTGGCTTTGTGAGCACAGGGCAACACCTATGCTACTGCTTCGTATTTTACTGCTCCTCTGTAACAATTAAATGACTTATCTTGAGTACTGAGCCAGTCACAGTTTAGACCAACTCTAGTAAACCTTTCCTGTTATTCACTACTCTTCCAACAGTCTTCTAGCCTGACAAGCAAAATCTCTTGATCAGGCCAGTTGTGGTCTCTGGAACAGATTTTGTTACCTGTGCCAACCCGCACCCTGACTGTTGATGCATTCTCTCTGCCACAAACTGTGTTTGCGTTACAGAGTAGACTTTTCATTTGAAAATGTGTCATCTTCCATATCCGCAGATGTAGAAGGTATGTTTTCATGAATAATTCAAACCTGCAATGAGGCTGGAGGGAATGCACCTTAATAATGTGCGTAAGCACAGAGCCCTGAAGCACCCTGAACTTCATTTTTGGCATTAGAAAAGAAAAGCATCAACTGATTTGACTTTGATTTGATATTAAGGGAACATTTTATTTGTTGAAATACTTAGGCAATTCAAAACCCGCAGAACCCAAAGCACCTTCCCACATGCAGGACTTTAAGCAGAAACCTTCCAAGGTGCACAGGGCTTACGCCGCTCTGTCGCACCGCGGGGAGGGATTTGTGCGACCCGGCATCAGGAGCAACGGCTGGATGCAGAAACAGCTCCTCTCCTCTACAGAGGTGGTTGGTTGTTCAGAAAGATTCCTTTTGAAGAATATTTTTACCACGTAAACATGTGCCATGTCCAATGGGGTTGAAGTTGCACCTTTCCTGATGAATATTTCCAGAGGCACATACTAATTGCTGTTTGCTTTCAAAGCTAGAGCTCATCCTAGCTCCTCATGCAAAGCTGTGAGACTGAAACGTACCCTCTTGTTCTCCCTGTTCGCAGGGAGCCACACCAGATATGCTGAGGACTGTTACGACGAGAGGAAAAACAAGGACATAACCCATCATGCAGAGGAGGGCTTTTTCATTGATTATGAATACTTCAGATCACTTCCTAAATACACTTGCCATTTGTCATAATTTTGCCTTTTGTGTTCCATGTTTTGTGATATTTTTGAAACCTTTTTATACTCTACACCTTAAGAAATGCTTTGAAAGCTCAGTTATTATTGCAGAAATGTAGGTGTCTCAGCTCTGCCCTCCTAACCTTCTGATTTTGCAGCATCACCAGTTTTGCCAGTTAGACATTTGCTCACCTCTTTCATGTATGTAAAATTTGCAAGATCTGGGACATAGTTCGGTAAAATTAACTTACTGTTTCTGTGTCAGTGTCTGCTTAGCTGATCTGACAGAGCACAGAATGCAGACTTCCCAACACCACACGGTTTTATCTCTCCTGACCACCAAGGCCTTCTCAGCAGGGTACAGAAGATTGGCACAGAGAGTTCATGTTGTCTCATTTTGAAAAATTTGTAAATACCAGAGGACAAAATTCAAGAGATGAAAACTGGATTGCTACTGATTAGCATGAGTCTACTGCATCTATGCTTTTTTATGTTATCCATTTGCTACTCCCTGGAAGTATGAATTATAAAACATTTTAACAACGTAGAAATACTCATTTTCTCCACAGCCATAACGTTGAAAGCAACCACCAGAACAGTAGTAGTCATGCCTTCGAGAGCATAATACATCACCATGTAAGCAGCTATCTAACCAGAAGCTTTGAGACTAAATTTAAGTTTTGACATTAAATTTAATCACACATCTTATCCAGAGACTAATACCTAGAAGATCAGATTTACATAACATGAAAATCAGTCACTACTCAAACTGTGTATGAATGCTTGCATCCGAAATCACTTGCTTCTCCAGACACAGTCTCTGACTGCGTATTTACACAGTTAAATCGGATTTCTCACTCTTCTTGTTGAACTGAGGAAATGTGCTATTAAGTGTTTGTTTAGATACTTATAAACATACCTAAAACTGTGTACACAGCCAGCCCATGGAAACCATGCCAGCCTCACTCTGCTGCTTCCTTGGTGTCGGTCATGTTTTTCCATCTCTTATTTCTCAGCTTAATCTAAAATTGTAATCTTGTAGGCAGGTGACTGACTACCTTTAACACCTGCTGCCTCTAGCACAGTATTCCTGGCATAACTTAGGGTCTTTAGGACTATGGTAGCACAAACATTTAAAGATCAAGACCTAGTGAGAAATTAAGAGTGCTAGGAAATTATTTCCCCTCTCAAAGATAACTACAGCAAGAAGTAGAAGGGTTTGGCTTTCCCTAGTTAGTCTGACCTTAAAGAGAAGAGCCTTTCAGAGGAGGAGTATATTTAGTCTGCTTTGTCTGGCACTCCTCTGCTGAGGAAGGTCTTTCCAGTGGCCTTGGAGAAGCAACTGGTCCCTGGGAAGAACAAGCTCAGGACAACCAGCCTTGAATTGCTGAGCGCAATCGCAATTTGTCGAGAATTGAGAATCAAGGAGAATGCTTGAATTGCTGAGCGCAATCGCAATTTGTTGAGAATTAAGTTGAGAATCAAGGAGAATGACATCTTTGGAAAACTGCATTAGGAACCTAAAGAAGTGTGTGATCTCGAGGGGTGCAGGTTACCTGCCACTCAGATTAAATTTAGACAGTGTTAGGCAGGCCTCACCATGTCTGGAAATCAAATTTGGGTTCAGAGATATGGTTCAAGGAACTGAAAGGAGGCCCCATGACTTAGAAATGTTATCCACTTTTCCCTAGCTGTGCTTTATGAAGTTCTTTCCATGAACCCACCCAAATGAAAGCCTCTTATAACTAGAAGTGTAGTGCAAGTGTTTTTGGCTTTTTTTTTTTTTTAACCTTTTTTCCTTGCATCCACCCACAGCGTCAAATTGAAATCCATCATCATGGGACAGCAACTCCAAAATCTGCCAAGAGGTATGACCGTGTAAGAGGTCCAAACCTAGCTGCCTTCCCTCTGCACGGAGAACAGGGGGTCTGAGAGCGGGGAGAGCCCCTTCTCCCCCTGCTTCTTCCCATAGGGCTGGCTGAAGGGAATGGGGTGCACCAGGGATGCAAGGGGAGGTCAGACCCCTCCATAGCTGTGCCTTTGTGTTTCTTGACTGCAGCCAGTGTGGAGCAAGGGGATATAGCAAGCAAGCTTTCTCAATCCAGCCAGCAAATGTAACACCTCCAGAAACTTTCTCCACTTACCCACTATCTTTTCCCAGCGCAACATATGCAAGTTGAGGCTTTAGAGAACATGCATGTATAAGAACTCCTTTAAGGATGTATACGTACTATTTCTCTGGCTCCCTGGGCTGCGGTAGCAATTAGGTAGTAGTAAGTTACGTTGCTTATCTCTCAGTTGGGGGAAGGAGCTACAGAAGCCAGATACCAATTACAGGCAGGGATTAAGGACGTGACCCCAACTGAACCCCATTCATTTTCTCAGCAGCTCAAATGTCATCAGTCTTAGAAATCAATATATAACACTGAATTATGAATAGTTTTCAGCTAGAAAGTTTGAGAAATATTGATGTGGCTCCTGAGCAGTTGGTACCACAATATTAATGTGAGCTATGAATCTAATTAGAACTACACACACAGCAGAAAATTGACAAAGACAAGGTTAAAGTATTGCTCGCTGCCTTTCAGAAAGAATTGGGTGATTTGCTTTAAATTTCAGATTTGATATTCTCTAGGTAGGTTAAAAATGCAATTACAAAATAAACTAATAAATCCAAAGCTAAAAAGCTGTGTGCAAAGTAAGTACCCTTTTCTTGTCCACAAGGACAAAGCATTTATATGATTAAATTTGATTTTTCTTTTCTCTTGTCGATTTCCATGTCCTTCCATCAATTGAAGTAATTTTTGGTTTTGTCTCTATTCAGACTGCTATCGGTTCTGTAATTATACATTCTTTTTCCTTCAGTCCTGAGTGCATTTATACTTTCCCAGTCTTTCAATAACTCTGTCTTAACCACATGTATGTATAGCCTCTCTGTTAAAGAATACATGTCATGCCTCTCCACCCCCTTCTGATACAGGAGAGGAGCTTCTTGTTTAAAATACTTTATAACAGAGAAGTAAATGACAAGTAATTGTTGTCCTCAGTCCTTTCAGTTGCTGGTGGACAGTGGGAGAGGTTTTTCCTGGGAAGCACAATTACTGGCACAACATAGCACGAGTCCCACCAGCTGTGGTGTGGCCCTGCTGCCTTGCGAGAACAAAGATGTGAGCACACACTGTACATGCCCCAGCCCATGAATACCTTAGGTTGTTACAGCAAACAGGATAGGAGGAAATTCGATTATAAATGGGGACTTGTTTTCTTACCGTTGCCCACAATATGCGTATTTGTGATTCAGTGGTATAAGAAATCATAGATGTTCAAGAAAAGCCTGTTTGTATCTCGAGCATGGTGGACAATGGGTGAAATTCAGCAGCGCGTTGAACACATTAGAGTCAATGGAGTTTCTCTTCTTCTTTGGGCTATTATTTAAGGCCAGTTGTCTTGTCTTGTCTTGTCTTGTCTTTACCTCCGGATTACGGCTGTGGAGCAGCCCGCAGTGGGCACGTTGTCGGCTCAGCAGCCATGCTGGTGCTGCTTTGCCTGATGTGGCAAGCAGGCAGCACCCACCCAGTGGGGAGGGACACTCGTGGGACCCCCCCGATGGCATCTTTCTGTGTGGGACCCCCACCCCGCAAGGGCTCACCCACCTCTGAGGACAGTTTGACCCAGGAGCTACTAAATATCACCTGGAGGTTTATGTACATGGAAGGGAAGTCCTGTTTTCTGCAACCACCCAGTGCCTTTGCAGGGCTTATTTGGTTGGAGCCAGGTTGTGTTTGTGCCTGCAGGGAACAGAGGGGTAAAAAGTCCCTTATCTGGATCAAACTGTCATTTACGCTGCTTTCTGTGCCCAAGTTGCCTCTGTTCTGGCCACTCCATCCCAGGAGCTGAGCTCTGTCAGCGCTGCAAATCACCCTGCAGCCAGTGTAGGGATGTCCTGCCTCTGTTCACAGGAATACCCCAGTGGGCACACATCCAAATAATGTCTAAGGTCCCTGTAGGTCTAGTGTTGGAGCCCAATCCCCATGCTCTGTCACAGTGGAGGTACTGCATCCTTCTGAATGTGATACCCAGTTTGCAATGCACAGATATCGATACTGTCATTGTCACGGTGCTCTGTGCAATTTAACCTGATCCTATTTTGCATTACTCAGACACTCTGCCTCCTTCGTTATCTGCCCGTCCGCTTGAATGCCAGACACTCAGGTGTCCAGGAGCCATCAGAGGAGACAAGCCAACATGTTCGATTAGATTTTGTTGTTTCCTGTTTGAAACACCAATCTCAACATTAATGGAGCCAATAAGGTTTCTCTTTGTTTTTTTTTCTTCATTTATATCCCTGCAGCAGAACACAATAGATGTCAGCAGATGCAATACCCACTTTCATGGCCGTGGAATCACCAAAGACCATAACTCTGGGTTTTCAGGTTCACGGACAGTGCACCTGGGAATTTGTAGCTTGCAGCAGCCTGGGAGAGTGGGGAACTGCAGACAGCTACATTACAAGTCACCACCGAGACAGAATTGTTTTAAGAAGGTAGAAACACAGCTTTTAAAGCCCAACAGCAAATAAAATATTTGAGAGAATACAGGACAAAAATTAAACAGTGGTGTTGTGAGTACAGCTGTGCATCTGCTTTTGTCCTCAGTTTATGTTTACTTGAAGTGTGATAAAATATATGAAAAATCCTGCCTTTGAAAATCAGAGTCCTACATGATTTTCCCCAAGCCAAGCAAAGTGAAATGATCTTCACCGCTCAGGCATGCAACTTCAGTGGGGTTATTACTGAGTTCACAACACAGATGGGCAGTCTCATTATATAGAACAAATGGGAATTGTCTTTTATTACAGTATTTAATTGGCCATCCCCAGATAATACGAGTTAGGGCAAGGCACGCTCCTCCGTAATAAATATTGATGCTAGAGAATGATTGCCAAGCTTTCTAAGAGCTTTCCTTTTGTCTGAAGACCCACTCCTTTTGGTGGAACACGCTCCCCACTCATCCTCTACCTCTTCAAAGGGAGCAGCTTCCCCTCCTCTCCCTCTTCCCCTCACATGCTTTCATCAGTGTTTGATATCACTGATCACTAATTCTGCACAAGGTCGAGTGCAGAAGACGTCAGAACTGCAAATAACCAATGTGTCAGCATATCGCAGAAGAGCTTTCACCTCATCCCCTATAACACTGTTCCTTTCTGACCCTTCTCTTCTTTATTTGGCCAAGCGGGCATGGGGGAGGCCCCTGCTCACAACCCACCCACTGCGGAACCCCCAGCACAGGCTGTGCTCAAACCCTGCCATGTCCCCAGCCCCAAATCACTCCTTCCCTCCCGGGTGACCTGCTCTCATCAGGAGGACAAGAATGCCCCTTGCCTCCCGTCAGGGCAACAGGGAGGTGCAGGCAGTCGCATGGGAAGCAGGAGGAGGGTTTGATGCTTTTGAGGGAGAGGAGGGAGCCCAACCCAGGCACTTCAGGAGGGAGGTAGGCTGCCCTGCACCATCCAACCCTGACGATTCCCACCACAGGAGCAGTTCCCAGGACTTTCCTTTTTAAAGATAAAAAGCCAAGTGCTCAGGAATGCTGGCCCTGCCAGTACCAGGCAGCAGCTGCAATCTGGCATCGGATTTTTGGACTTCTGTGCCTGCAACTAACTCCCTCGCAGCCCTCAGCCAAGTGCCATGGCTGAGGTTTTTGGTTGCTCTCACACGGTTGCACCACCTGAGCAACTCGGGATTGTCCTTTCAGGTGTACCTGCGCTTTATTGTGCGTGTCCTTGGCTGGAGGATCATGCATAGAGTCAACTGTCTCGGGGAGATACTGCTGCTCATTGCCTGCTACTGCTGAATACTGGAGTGCAGCCCAGCAGAATTAACCTACAAGATTACAAATTATGCACATTGCAGCTAGGAGTATAATTGCACTACTATTATGTACCCGATTTCTGTAAAATACTATTATTTTACTCTTTAAAAACGTGCCCTTAGCAGCAGCTATAAATATACTTGCATTCTACAGTGGGTTAATTAAACATCAATTATAATATTTATTGAATAACTTATTAATTGACTATAACTACCAGGTTATATGAAAAATTGTTTAGAGATGTGAAATTATATCTTAGACTTCTGCAGTTACAGCTGATGAAACTGCAATTTTATATGGTATGTTGAGAAGAAGTAATCATACACTTTTTTTAAGCCCTCTCAATTTTAAGCCCTCCTGCCTTATGAAACATGAAGATTTATTTAGATGTTATTTTAAAACAAGCAGAAGCATTTTCCAGGTTACTTTTTGAAGCAGCAGAGGTGAAGCAGGAGGTGCGATATCTCGATCTCTGTAGCGTTAAAGCATTTTATCTGCCTTTGAGGGGGAAGCGTTTGGTATGCACAATGCACAAGGAGCAATGAGAAAGACAAATCTCTAGTAGAAGGACTCATAAATTATGTTCCCAAACCCCTCCTCTGGGTGACATCCTCGTAATCAAGCTGGCCCTGCTTTCGCCGCGGAGGTGGGAAGCATCCTCAGGGTTACATGGCTTTTGGCTCCCAGCCTCTTCCTCCCCTCCTCTCTCCTCAGCATCCCTCCAATGTGCCCTTTCCTACCCTCATCTCTCCCTCCTTTCACCTTCTCTCTTTTTTTTCCTGCCATACCACTCTCCTGACCAAACTTAACTCATCGATGGTGCTGATAAAAATTAAGAAAGCAGAAAAAAACACCACCACCCCTGCCAAAACAGTTGGCAGGGATCTGAGCTGGACACTAGCTGCTCCTACTATTCCCCCTGCTTCATTTGGCAGGACTGTATTTTCAGATGTATAATCCATAGGTTATTTGTGAAAAGAAACACAAAAGCAATAAAATCAGTGAATAATGCAATTCAACAGCCATGCGAGTAATTACTTCTGTAGGGTTAGACCTTTTCCTTTCCACCTCCAAGCATAGAATCGCTCTGCTCTTGGTGCCGGTCCAGGTTTCTAGAGTTTATTTTGAAAGCATTACTGGGAGTTATCTCATGTAAACGTTGCTGTTTATCAGCTGTCACACTTTTAATGGTGAGGGATGTCCACAGGAATTAACACCATTTGCACAGAAGCAGCGTGGGCATCGTGTTTGCAGCTTGCCAGGCTGCACCAGATTGCATGTGAGCGGTGACGTTCTCCAGAGACACGCACA
The DNA here is from genome assembly GCF_000690535.1 of Cariama cristata. Lineage (NCBI taxonomy): Eukaryota > Metazoa > Chordata > Aves > Cariamiformes > Cariamidae > Cariama > Cariama cristata. The sequence continues at coordinate 23,895 of NW_009626195.1, read as the reverse complement.
CAAACACACACAAGCTCTCCCTGCCCTAAAAGATGTCAGTACCTCTCTGTAAAACTCAAACCAGGGCATTTTGCTTGCCTCTGGCTTGGGATTCCCCCCCTGCCCCTCCCAACAGCATCAAGACAAACAATAAAATGACCTTTATAATGAGAAAAAAATGACAGGCAATTAGTATCCTAGAAGGGAAAATATGATGCTGTTACTGTTTCTTTCTTGTTATGCTTAATAGATTAACTATGCCTGTAATTTAGTAAAAGGCTGTTTGTGGAGGACATGTGACAGGGAACAGATGCAGTGAATACTGTTTTTAAATTCTCTTCTTTATTCAGTTACTGAGACTCTGAAAGAGATTTCCCCCCAGACCTCCATGGGTTTGATTACTGCATTCTGGTATTTTCACATATTTTAGGTTGTAGTCATGCTACCATGCAGATTTTGGTGAAAATCCCTCTTTCTATTAGACTTTTTCCATGACTTACTATAAAGGCCTCCTTTCCTGTAATGCTTTGTCACAAACTGGGGGCAGAGGTAGATTTCCTTATGTTTGGCTTGTACTTCGATGAGTGCCTCCAGAATATTTAGAAACTGAATGTAGGTAAGTGGGTATCAAACCTCCCAACATTTATTGAAACCTTGGTGCCTTTGAGATCAATGGCGATCCCCTCTTTCAGCAGGGCCAAGGCTTTGTCCTTAGATCTGTTTGGCTATCTGAAAGTATGAGGTTGGCTGTTGGCAGCTCTGGGTTTTTCAGCAGTACTTCTTGTGGTGTGTGTTTTATTTTACGAAGGTTTGTGCCTCTCTGATCCTGCAGTGCCCATTTCCATTGCGGTAGAACGGTTCTCCCCCAAGCAGCTCATCGAGAGGCTTCACCCCCTGCTTGGTTCCCCCCAACTGTAAAGGGAGGAAGGTATCAGCGTGTCTCTGGCTAGATGTGAGAGCTGTTCGGTGGGAAAGAAGATTTTGGTGTGGGAAGTACTGAGACCCCCTGATGAGTAACGTGATCTTCTTTGCACCAGAGCAAGAGAGGAGGAAGGGAATCATTAGGTCTGCGACTAAGTACCATTGGTTCAAGCAGTTATTGCATGCTACTTGAGCACTGTGAGAAGGAAAGTGTATCTGCTTTCCGTGCACACATGCAGAATTGCTTGTGAGGGTCCCCACGCAGCCGTGCGTTTGCTTGTGCAGTGCCGTGGTCGGTGAGCAGGAGCTGGGAACTCCATTCCGGGGCTGAGCAGCACCCTTGGGAGCCAGCCAGGCAAGGGAACACTCGTCTGAACTACCTTCTCCTGACCTCGTTTCAGCTTTACGATCCATGTGGGTGACGGACGGCTGTCTGGAGCCTGGCAGCAGCGTTGCAGTGGCTGTGACATGTGATTTACATAAATGAGCAGTAACTCCTTTTATCCTCAGATGCCTTGTCAGACGGGTCCTGGTCCAAAACAGGCCCTCTGCAATGGTGTCAGAGAGCTGGGGACCTAGGGGGGTCTGGGGGAGCCTGGGGGGACCCGGAGGTCAGAGCCCACCCACACACCACAAGCATGGCTGCCATCCAGGATGCAGTGTCTGTGCCCATGGCCAACCCGGCTTTGCCCAGCTAACCATGGTACAAGCAGCAGGGTGGCGTTGAGCCCCGCTGTGTTCTGCAGGAAAGGGAGAGTTGTCTTTTTCATCTCTTCCCAGTCAGGGAGAGGAAATCACGAGAAGCCTGAGAAAGGAGCCCTTTAGCTGCACCAAAGGGACTGAAAGCTTTTGTATCCTCCTGATCCAAAGGAGTGGGGAAACTGGAGACTCCCAGGTGTGGAGGCCAAGCAGGGATGGCACCGTATAGCTGCTTGACCACTGGGGAGTCTGTCCTTCTTGCCGGGGGACTGGAAGGTAGGAAAGGCTGACTGCTATCTAGCTCCAGGTTATGTCCCTCCTGGGTGTTGTCAACTGGGAGTCTGATGGTGGGCTCTCTCCCCCGCATTGAGCTGAGGAAAGCCAAGCTCCCAACTAAAACAGCCAGAACAGAGCACCTGTCTGTAAAAAGGTGTGACTCGGGTTTCTTCCATCTCCTCTCCCCTGCATCTCCTGCTCTCCAGTACCGCATTTTCAAACCCCTTCCAGCAAGGCTCCCCAGCGTGGGCACACCTAGGGTGGACATGCTTCAGCCCAACAGTGGGCTCATCTAGATCCCCTCAGGAGTGAGGGCAGTACGGCAATCCTTGAAAGACCTTCTGCCAACCTATTTTCTTTTCAGTACAGCTCTCCTGAGATGAATAACCTGCTAGCCTGGGCCCTGGCTGTTTCCAGCCCATTTGGGTTTTCCCACCTCTGGTTTGTGGGGTCTATGGCACCACCTCATGCAGCATCGCTCTTCTCCCCTGACTGGAGCTTCTGCACTTAATGCTTCCTCCCAAGTTCTTCCTCCTCTCAGCAGGTATTTGGTTCTCATGGTAAATTAGGAGAAAGGAAAAAAATGTTGCCTTTGCCTTCTCTTAAAGATGCTGTTTGACAGGACTGCGATATAGCTCTCTGTCTCCCTTGGGGACTGGAAAGAGGAACCGTCATTTTGGGATCTCTGTTGTGCTTAGATGTCGCAGTAACCTCTTCTATTGCGCTGGGGTTTTCTTATGAAAATGAAGCTGATGGTTTCAGGTAGTGAAGTTTACTAGTCTCAGAAGAGATCAGGTTAAAAAATATCAAGGCTTTAATATCAGACAAAAAGGCAGGAAAGGGGCAGAAGGATGTGGCACCTGCAGGGCATCTCCCATTCCTTTGTTTGAGCTTAATGTGGGACTAAAGGGCTGCAGTAGCTCTGTCTTTCAGTCCCGTGTTGTGTCTCTTGGAGGACCATAAGATCACCAGCGGCAAGTCTCGAGGTGTGCAGACAGTTATCAGCCGTGTGCATCCCACTCTCGTAAGCACTTCAAGAGCTTGGGCTCTGCACCGGAGCCTCCAGAGAAATTCCAGGTGTGAGGGGAAGAAGGTAAGAGGCAGGAGGCAAAGTCAGGTTTGGGGATAGGTGAGGAAGGGATGAGGGCACAGCAGAGGGAGTTTGGCAGTGCCAGGGAAAGGTGGAGAGGAGTAAGGAGCCCAGAAGAGCAAGGCTTTCCCTGTGCTTCGGCGTGCTGAACTAAGCATGCCACGATTGATGCTGGTGGGGTAATGCCAGTTTGTTCATAAGATCTGCTGACTGGAGGATTCTGCATATGTGTGTGTATATATATATATATACATATACATATATAGCTTTTGGCTTCTGGGGTGTTTTTTTCTGAATAGCTGAACAGACAGAAAAGCCCTTACAACAAAGGGGTATTTACACATTCAGATGTGCCCACTGATGGTTTCCTAATCATAATCTGGCACTCTGCACATTTGTGTGATATTTATGGACAGGAATCAGTTACATTTTGGGAAAAGGGAGCTACTAGAGCAGGAAGAATAACCACAAAAGGGGAAAACATGACAGAAGGGAAAAAAATGGAAGGAAAATGCACACCATATTACTGTAGTAGCTAACAGCTTTATCACACCTGCTGGTAAAACAAGTTTAAAAAGCAAAGCAGCCCCACTGCCAGGGTGATCCAACTCCCTGGTTTGGCTGGGATGGGGCTGGAATACAAGACTGGAAATAGCAAGAGGCTGTTTTGTCCCAGACCTCTGTCTTGTCCTCGTGCCCTGTGTCAGGTCACACCACATCACCTTGCAGAAGCAGCATGTCCCTGCCACATCCTTCCTCTCTGGTTGCCCCTTCTTACCCTTTTGTCTGCATTACCTTCTCCAATGAGCAAGTAATACTTGTCATCCCACAGGAATTCCTTTCATCCCAGCTCAGGAAAAGACGCATACATCCTTAAGTAAAGAGATAATGTACTTAAATAATATTGGTACATTTTAAAAGAACATTCCAGATGCCAGTCTTGCTCCTCCCGTCCATCTGTTATCTACATCCTGCATGAATCACACACAGCACAAAAGGGCCTCTGTCTGATTTTGCTCGGCTCTGTCATAATAGAAGGTTAATGACAGTGAATACCAAAAACCTAAAAATCCTGCTAGCTAATGTCATTTAAGTATTTAGCTCAGAAAAATAGCAATGTACCTTTCCAAGCAAATGCAAATGAGCTTGATTAAAAAATCCTGCAGAAGGCTGGCTTATTTGTTCAGGCCAATGAAATTCAAAGTATTGCCATAATACCTGCCTCATAAAAATGCATGTATTTCTTCAGCTGTGTGTATTTAAACCTTTTAGCAGTTCTAATGAGCTTTCAGAATGAAGCTACTACAGCAATCAGCTTCTGTGTAACAAGCAACATTTAAATATTAAAAACGTAAATTAGCTAAGCTGGTTAATTACAATTTTCCAAATATTGCAAAAGTGCAAGTAAGACTATTAACTGCTTTGAAATTCAGATATCAGTTCCTCCCACTCAGGGAACATCTAGTTCAGTAGCAAAGATGAAGTTACAGAACAGTCTCCTGAGCTAGCCAAAACAGTATCTGCTTACCAGAACTAAAAGCCCTGCATTTCAGATGCCATTCAGAGATGCTAAAACTACACAAAAGGTTCTGGGAAAGCTTTTTTTTTTTCCGGATCAAAGTGTACCAGCTTGTGGAAATAAAAATATCTTCCAGGAAACACCATTTCTGGTGAAACACAGGCAGATTTCTACCAGAAAACCTGGCTGGTTTCCTCCTTGCTCCCTGTGCCCATGCCTAAGGATGCTCTGATGCAGGGCACGGTGGCCAGCCATGCCGGGAGCTGGGCAGCCTGGGTCCCAACTCCACAGCCTCCTGTGCCCATAAGAACCTTTTCCTCACTGAGCACATGGAGAAGCATTTGTGCTGGGTTTATCCACAGCTAAAAACGTGCAGCAGGTAATGTCTGAGCCGTGCTTGCTTCTGTCCCAACTTCTTCATAAATTGACCCTGGCAACAAATGCAGTATCAGCAGAGTATTCACAAAAGCCAACTGATGAGGACAATCTCTTTGTTTTCTCTTAGAGAGCACAGGTGATCATAAGCTGGCACTCAAACCCATCCTGTGAACCCATTTCCTTTAGTAGAAAAAAAGTGGCCAGAATCCTCTTCCAAGTCATCCCCTAGGACTGTGCCCAAAGTCCCAGCCTGGCCCTTAGACCTCCTCTGCTCTGCTTATAGCAATCAGCCACTGCACACCCCTCCATTTACTGAAATGGGTGCAGACATGGAGTAAATGACCTAGCAGGAAGATGACAAATGGATCCAAGATCATAAATGTGCACATCTCTGGGTGTATCACCTCCCTGTACTGCTTTGCGCTGGAGAGCAAAGAAGGGGTGCAGAAAATTCCTCATCCTCCATATTCAGTGGAACTGGTTGGAGCCACAAGGAAGTCATCCCTCTTAAAAGAGTTCTGAATGTTTTTTGTTTCAATATTGGGGAAAAAATACATAGTATTTTCTCATTTTTTACTTCATACATTGCTGCAATTCAAAACCTTATAAGAGATAATATCTTGCAGAAGTGAGGAAAATGTCTGCTTGATTACTTCACACTTCTTCACAGGAGTAAATGAGTGGGTTTTGCTATCGCTCAAGGAAACTGCTTTTGAGTGCTAGCTCTGCAGTGGTTATGTTAGCATTTATGTTTCTAAAGCATCTCAAGATTTTGCATGTTGCCTTTGTTTCAAGTAATCTGTAATTTTCCATCTGTCTCTGACCCACCCTGGTTTTGGCTAAAATCCCAGCTGGCCTGTTCAGCTGTCTAAGGTGGAAATGAAGCTCCAAGCTATTTCTGGAAGACATCGTGTATTAGAAGCTATCAACACTTGGCGGTATCTTTTTTCTTGTAAAACCCTTGTTTGCTTAATTTGGAGTCAACTCCAGGCAAACACCTCTCAAAAGTAAGTGAGAAAATGAAAGGGTTTGCTCAACTGACTTTCAACTGCTCAATAAGAATTGAACTGAATAACACTCAAGCATACTGTAGACTAGGACGATTGTTATCTTTAACATCTAAAAAACATGTAATACTTCAGAACAGCCAACAGAATACCTGCTTTATACTAGCCTGAATAAGCTTTCAGCTGAACAAATAGCAAGTTAGTCATTGCAACGATAATCTTTTATTTATATCAGCTTAGTGTCTGTGGGTTCCCAGTCTTGGACCCATCCTGGTTCTTGGCATTGCACATAGTGTTAAGAGACTGTCTTCCCAAACTCTTTGGGACTGGGACAAGCAAAGGAATCAGTATTGTCTCCTTTTCACAGATGGGAAAATGACACTTAATGGTATGAGGCTATTTCAACCAGAAAGTCTGTATCAGACCTGGAGGCAACCCAGTTCTTTTGAATCTTACTGTCCTAAATATCCCTCATCTCCACATGTCTGCTAGACTTTACCTTGCTAATATATGGAAATGAACATATATGTGAAAATCTATAAAATTTTTATTTCGCCTTAACAATGTTTTCGTGATGATACGTTTTCTGTCGTTACTTTTGGGCGCTTGAGAAAACAACATCCTGGTTGTAAAACACCACTGTTGAGACACTGGGTCAGCTTTAATTTCATGGCATTTCGAATAATGTTCTAGCCAGGAGAAGGGAATTTAGTGTCGCTCAGCTGCATAGAAGTGATTTTAAAGATTATCTTTGTGGCTACTTCAAATCATGCAGCAAGAAGGCCTGTTACTGAAGTAAAGTTCAAAAGGACTAGACTTAAAAGGGAAATAATTGGGCTCTATAAAAGCAAGAGCTGCAACAATCGTGTTGATTTCTCTGCAGAACAGATTTTATCTAGTCTTCCCAGTCAGTTCCCTTTAAAAGGATAACTTCAAAGACGTTCTCTGCAATGACAGTGCTTCAGTACCAAACTGCAGCAGCAAGGAGATATCAACAAGTTCTCTATATGCAGGAGTGGTATTTGTATTAAAGCATCCCCCACTCAATGTCAAAGTGAAGTTCTTAAAAAAAACCCCACCACCTTATTTGTGCTCAAATGTTAGCATCCTAATGTTGCTCTTTGTGCCTTCAGATTTAGTAGCAGGCATAAAAGCAACAAGACCTTAAATAAGGCCATCAGTGGGAGGGAGAAATGCAGAGATGGACACTTGATGGCTCTTTGAAGCACTCCATGAGCAAACTAACCTGCCGACCAGTGCTAGTTACAATTGTTGTGGTTCCCCTTCCTTTCCCCCCACCAGTTTCTTTTGCTGACTGACTATGATTTCTTTTTCTAGGACAGAAAACTGAGTGAATCTACAACTGCTTGCCATTCGTGATTTTTGGCCACGACCAAAATTGTGGCTTCATCCAAAATATTTCTGGGTTTCTCTACAGCCGTATTAGGTCAGATCCTCTTTTTACTCTCTGTTTCTGTTTGAAGAAATTCAGGCATTTCATGTCTGAAAATTACAAATCAACACAAAGTTTTCTGGGACAATTCCTGCATGATTATGAGCAGTGAGCACTTTAAGTTCATTTCTTTTCGGGGTGGAGGGGGCAGAGGGGGTAATTGCTGGTCCAGACCCATACAGTTGCTGTAGTTGCATGTTTAGAGAAAAAGTGGGGTTTCTCTGCCCAGTGCATGTTTCTGCCTGGAGAAGCTACCCTTTGACAAACGTGCATGCAGCATTTCACCCCTTCAGCACAGTAGTTGCTTTTGAAAGATTTTGTGCTTTTGGAGGGGTGACTGTGTGTAACTAATAACAGCTTCTTAATAAACAGGCCCAATGACCAGAGCACAAACACCTCAAACCCTATTTGTTACCAGTTTTTTCTCTAGTAGCAATTCCAAGTCAGCTATCTGCAAGGACACCTCTTAATTCTCCTGAGCCTGAATGATGGCCCACCATCAGTGGGCTTGAGGTGTTTACATTTTGTTTGGTCTTTTGAGTCACAAAAATAGTACAGACTAGCTCCAAAGCCCACCACCTTATGCTCTGCTTAAGCCTATGCTTACAATACTTGTGCTCTCGTTATTCTCCCTGCTGAAGAGAGGGTAGGACCAGTGTACAAACCCATCAAAACCTTAATGAGATATTTAAAGTACTTTGAACAGGATCAAGCGCAGTGTGTGCGATTGATCCCACACTCCTCAAAAGGAAGAAACTGCCCAGCTAGATGGATGGAAGAGATGTCCCCAGAATAAGGCTGACAGAGGACAGAGCGTAGGGACTCTCAGAGAAAATTATTTCCTCTCTCTTTTGCCATCTTGGGAACCACAGGAGACCTCTGCAAGTCAGCTGCTTTGTCCTCTTTGGGAGGGAGCCTGGAGGTTCCTACGCTGAAACAAGAATGGAGAGGGAGCGCTTGGGGACCTCCATCCTCGCCGGCACCCTGGGGACCGCCACGGCAGTGCCTGTGTGCCCCTCGTGATCCCCTGCCAGGGAGGGCAGCTGCGCTGTGTGGCTGAGCCAGAGCCCGCAGAAGGTGTCTGGCATCACGGTGTGGGCACGGGTCAGCTCTGCAGCATGCACAAGCTCTTTTCTCCCTCTGTTGGGACTCCATCGTTGTGAAAATGGCATCAGTGAAGGGAGTAAATACTTCCAAATCATGTCAGCAGGACTTGACATCACTTCCCAAACCACAGCAGCACAGTGCTCTCGGAGCGTGGGTCAAACAAGAAAACACGCATGACCAGAGTATTAAAATCTCTGTTACAGGCTGTTGGGTCAGGTTGGTGACTGCACTGTGAAAATGGTGGAGAGAGAAATTTCAGGAAGGAAAAGAAGGAGAGGAGAGAGAAGAAATGATGCTACAATTATTTTGTTGGGGTTTTTTAGGACCCAAGAGAAGAACTGAGATGTGCAGTAGGAACTGGACCGTCAAGGAAATAAATAGGATGCTGTGGAAATAGATGACGAGTACAGAGAAGAGGGGAATTGGTTTTGTATGTTGTAGATAAACTTGAATAATGAGGTCACACACTGCAAGCTTTGTAGTCCAATTTCATTTCCTTCACACATCATTCAGTTGTGTAAAACCTATTAATCTAGTTATCTCCTTCTAAATTTCCTTCTACTCTGCTGCAGCCGTTGATGGCTCTTATCTCATTACCATATGCTTCTTTTGGTCAGGAACCATTCTTTGTGGGCAAGATTACCCTGGTAACAAAACAAAATCAAATGAGAAAGGAGAAACATGTATCATTCAACATGGCTGTGTCAAAGATAATACTCGATTTGTATTTTTAATTTTTTTTTCCCCAAGAAAAATCTTCGTACTCTACAGCAAAGAACGAGAAGGTAGCTTGCGGTTGGGATTTGTTACATTGTACAATTTCCAAACAAATATTCACAGAAAAAAGTAGGCTTGTTTAAGTACGTGCAGGAAATGAAAGCTTGACTTTGCTGATGATTTTTCCTTTCTTCCCATGCATCTTGGTATCAAAGGAATATTCAAAAAAAGACTCCTGCACCAATTCCTGTAACTACATAAAACAGCAAGTTAATGCCACAATAATTTATTTTTAGTTTTTTTTTCTGCAGAAGACCTGAGTTTATTATGTTACAGTGTGAGGAATGTTTATATTGGTAGCAGTTCTCTGATGAAGGAAAAATATTAGTTCAGTTATAGTCCAGGTAATAAGTGAAATCTGAATCTGACCTATGCTTGGCTAAACATTAATCCCGTCAAAATAAAATATCTTCAAATTTTAAGACAGCAAGCCTTTAAAATAAAAACAGAGGAAATGTCTTGACAGTGTCCTTTTAAACAACCTTCAGAACTGGGAGTGCCATTTCTGAAAGTCTATTGAAATTCCTGTAAGCATCTGAGCGACCAAGGGGAAAGCAGGGAGAGGGACGGATAACAAAAATCAATACAGGCTTTTAACAAAGGACAGTGGCAAAGGAGAAAGAATGTAAAAAATTATAAGAATGGAAAATTGCTGTAGGTCTAGGAGTGTTTCAGTTGCTTTCATCTGGTTCAACCTGCTGTTCAGCCTCCCCTAATTAAGATAGGGGGTTGTTAAACCTCTTTCCAGCCAAGGAAAGGAGCTGAGTAGAGATGGAAGGAGAGAACGGAAGAAAGAAGCCTGCTTGCTTCTGTATGCTTTTTTTATAGCAGAGAATAATTACATGACAATGCTTTCTGGCCTTCTCAGGTTTTGAATAGAGGCTTATTGGGAGTGTCCGTGACTCTTTAGCAGGTGAAGGCCAGCAGTTAAAAACTATTGTACGTGTAGAGCAATGCATTCACCTTGTGAGGGCAAAAAATAACCAGTGGCTCCCTGGCATCCTTCATGCTGTCAGTAACAGGAGCAACCCTTCTTGTCCAGGACTCCCTGGGCATCGATCTCAGAGTTTATGATGAAGGAGGCTTGTAGTATTGCATCAGTATCACTTGAATAAGAATGAATCTACTTCATAATGCAGTTTTGCAGCTACTTAAATGCTTTAAATATTAATAATTCAGTTGTATTCACAGGGATGGAAGCAAAAATTATGAGAGGTGGAACTGTACATGCATTAAATAGGGTTGGCAAAAAGATCAGGGGAGCTTGTGTACTTAGTAGCTTAGCTCTGTGAGGAACACGAAGTGCAAGAGGTGGTGCTTGAAAGTTACAGACAGGCTCGGCTGATGCGCTGGTCTCCTCCATCCTCACCAGGGCTGTTCTCGGTAGCGTGTGCTCAAGTACTTTGCTCAGCCCCGTTTTACATAAGGGACTTCAGGTCTACTGCACCTTGTTCAGTTTATTTTTCCTTTTTCTTTTTTTTTTTCTTCTTTTCTCATATGGCTGTGAATCCTGGCATAAAGGTTACTGCCATTCCGTGTCACTGTATAGACATAGACCAAGCAGGACCAGAAATGTGAGGAAGGTGCAGATGTCTTGGCTTCTGAAAGCCTCCACAGATGAACACCAGCGTCATCGACCTCTGTAGTTGTAGGCTGCTGAAGCCCAGCCAAGCCCTCCTTTGGTTCAGGTGTCCACGGAGAAGACGGTAAGTTGCATTTATATCACTTCAGCCTCCTCCTCATCTTGGGATCCGCTGGAGATGGCCTTAATCTTGGTGCTGCCAGCAAAACAGACTTCCAGACGGCCCGCGGTCAGCCACGGCTGCGGAGGTGCCGTGCCATGCAGCTCCCCACAGAGCAGCCCTCCACCCTGGGGTGGGACGAGACCATGGCAGGCTGCACAGAGCCACGCAGGTGGGGTAAATCCTCTTCCTGGCTTGAGATAAATTTCTGTTCCTTCTTCTTTTGCCAGGTTGGAGCAATAGCCCAGCAACTGCCTCCTGCTCTACTTCCCTAGGTTGTGGGGGGACACGGCTGCTTCACTGTGGTGGCTGCAGACCTTTGGGTCCAACTCTGGAGCCTGCTCCTGTATCTTGCTCAGCACCGGTGTCCCAGCAGATAAGGGCTTCCTATGATCATCACCTCCGGGGGCTGCGCTGGGCTGGTTTCCACTGGAGCTTGAAAATCAAACATAAGTTTTTCCCCAAGAATCAGTAGTTTAACATCCACTATAAAACTATGTGTGGGGGGGCAGGGCAGGAGGGACGGGCTCTGGGGATGTGGATTTTGTCTGCAGGCGCAAAGAAGAAAAGCCTTTTGCTCTGTTAGTCATCCAGTAATGAAAACGTCTAGCCTCTGGAGGCGTCGAGGATGTCATGATCTCATCAGAGTTGCAAGGTGAGTTTCTCCAAAGACAGTTAATAGGATCGGTTAACGCTTTTAAACCAGCACCAGCTGGAAAAACCTTGTCATAGAGCAGCTCATGAGAGTGATGTCAGGTGTGTGCATGTGTGTACCCAGAGGGTAGGAAGGGGAGAGCAAAGGCACCACAGCAGCTCACAGGGATGCGATGCACCACTGCTGCCTAAATATATGATACAAATTGCCCCTAACACTAAACAGCCCTTCTGCTCACTGTCGGACAGAAAAAGAAATAATTGGATCTGGGTGCAGCTGCTCGGTGGGCTGAAGGAGCTGCCCTCCGCGCTGCTCGTGGACATGGCTGCAAGGAGCGAGCCTCCCCGTGCGTTTCCAACGTTGGGTCATGGAAGCAAGGTCCTGCCGGCTTGTCTCTCCTCCTCACCCTGCTGTGGGTGCTGTGTCCTGCCTGCAAGCACCAGGCAAGCTTCAGCAGGGACTCTCTTTTGGCACGCCACAGCAAATTGTGCTTTTCTTATCACTGTTGGCAAGTTATTTTCACTAACTGTACCGAGAGCCACAGCCTACCGAGTTCATCCCACTCCATAAGACTTCTCTTCCCTCCAGCTGGAGGGGCTGCAGGTCACCAACCTCCAGGCATCTCAGCTTTTGGGAAGCTAGCACAGGGCATGGCTGCATGGTAGCACAGGGTACGGCTGCGTGGTGGCACAGAGTACACCAGCTCTGGGTCCCAGCTGGAAGAGGTGAAGGCCTCCCTTGGGGCATCAGCCATGGGTCTGTGATGGGAGGGTTGGGCAGTGCCATGGTGGGCAATAGGTCGGGTGCAGGCTCATATCAGGTTGACTGGGGGATGTCCGGTGGGATTTGGCAGGTTATTGCTGTTTGGGGCCAATGTGGAGATGGTTTGCACGTTTGCAGTGAGCAGGCATACCTAAGTGCAATTACAGCATTTAGAGGCAAATTACAAGTTTTAAACTGCTCTTTGCAGTTTGGAAAGCTGCAGTTATAAAGCTCATAGAAGAGTGCCAGAAGGATAAGAAGTAACCAGAAGAAAGTAATTATTAATAAGCATATACACTCTCACTTACTGCATTCACATTGGGGGGAATGCAACAGTGCTTTCCCATGAAATGTCAATAAGTGGTCAACATCCCCTGAGGAGCAAAGCAATGAGGTGTTCTTATGCCTTAACTTCCTGGCCAGTGATTGCTAGACACTTCTTTGTGATTAAGCATTCTCATTAACTAGAATCGATCCTTTGCAGAACTAAACCCAATCTGTACCTAACCTGGCGCATTTGCTTGTTACCATTTGGTGATAGTATACTGTTCAGTGGCAACGGACCTGCAGTCAGACAGAAGAGAAATTGGGAAAGGAGAGATCCCTGAACAAAGAGCCTGTGCCTGTCCCTGTGACAGAAATACGATCCTTTGCTTCGAAAGAACACAAAATAGATCTTAACGCTTTGTCATCTTCCTGAAGGTTGCCAGTGATGTACGGAGAGGAGAAACGGCAAATGAGACACAGATAGGGCAAGTGGCAGGCAGCAGGCTGCATCATCTGATAGTCTGGTTGCTGTTAAAAACCATGCACTTAATACAGCCAAGCTCAAATCCGGACAGCCGAGGAGATGGGGTGCAGAGCATCCTTTTGGGGGACGGGCAGTGCTTCCTCCCAGGAAACTGCAGCAGCCTGGAAAAGAGCCGGAGGCCATGCTGAACATGAGCTGCTAACCCAGTCCTTCTGCCAAGTGATTAAAGGCAGGGGAATATTGAGTGGGAGGAAATAGGATATATTACCTCCATGTTTGGCGGCAGCACGCTGGCCAAATGAGTCCATTTCTGGTGTCAGCAATTCAAAGAGGATATTGAAAAATTGGAGGGCATTCAAGTTAAGAACTACCAGGATGACAAAAAAAATGGAAAACATGAGGAAGCCTCAAGGAGAGGAGTCTGTTTATCTTATCAAAAACAAGGCTAGTGCAGCCTGTGAATATCTACAGGGGAAACAAAAATTTATTAGCAGATAATTCTTCAGTTTAACAGACAAATATATAGCATCATCCATCAAGAAAAGTTGAAGACAGAAACACTTCAGATTAAAAATAAAGTGCAAGTGTCTAACAAAAAGAGTAATTAACAATTAACCTCATTAATAACTACCATAGGTTGCATTCTTTGCCTGCTGAAAGAGATGCTCTCGTTCCAACAGGGGTTAACATGAAAGTCTGAGGTCCGTGTTCTGTAAAATGTCAAACCAAACGATCTCGGTCATCTCTTCTAGCTCTGCCTTTGAATCTTGTAACATACTCTGTTCCTAATTCAATACGGGAAAAAAGGTTTCGGTTCAGTATCTTTAATTTCTACCAAATGCTTTTTGCATTCATCTTCCAGTGTTTTCAATTTCCTGTAATGAAATTTTGGTTGATCTGCGTGCATAAACATTGCTGGCAGATAACGGGTAAGGACTTGTTTCACAATCAGGCTGCAATATCCAAAGCTTCATAGGAGCACTCCATAACATAGCAGGCAATTATGAAAATAAATGATTAGATTATGAATCTGCTTCTGTGTCCTGAGGGCATTTCAGCCAAAATCCCACCCTTTTTTAACAAGAACAGTCAGGACTTTTACCAAGGGCTTGCAAAGTGGGGATTGAAAGAACAACTAGTTGAGCCCCATATTTTATAACCTATAACCATATTTTATTGTACTTGTATATTGCAGATGCATATTCAGAAGTACATAATTTAAAAAATAAATCTTTCATTGCTAGTTTGTGTGAGATTTTAATTTTTCAAAGCCTTTAACTCCCTTTCTTCCAATAACCACGTTGTTACAGCTCTGGAAGTTCACCACAGCTTTCAGACCTGGCAGCAGTTTTTGACTTGATGTCACACCTTGTTTAAAAGTGATGTTTGCTGACATGCATCTCTCTAACCTGGTGGTTTTGCCTAGCCTTGTACCTTGTAAAGTCCACGCCAGCTGCATGTTAAAAGCTACTGAGCTACAGGATGAATATTTTACACATTGTTTTCTGGGGGAAGAAAAGCAGGGCAAGTATCTGAGCTCAGTTATTCTACTGCTCGCCACACCTTGTCTGTGCCTTGTGTTTAAGAGAACTAACATTTCCATTTTTGAGGGATTTCTGGGTTAGATCATTCACTGGTTTTAGTATATAATTGTCATCATTTTATTACAATGATATTTTAATAATTATTATTGTTGATATTACTCAAAGAGTTTACAAGGCTATGACATGTGGACACATAATACATAACATTTATATCACCATTCATTTATGAATTGACCATATGCATATGCTAAGGCAATAATTAAAAAGCAGCTGTGTTTAAGGAGATAGTGTTGCCAAATGCTGCATGTAAAATTTGAGGAAGGAATATTATTATTAGGGTTAGTTCAAGGTGTTTGGTTGGTTCAAGATGTCTGTTGGATTTGTACAACTCACTTTTCTGCTCCTGATGCAGAGCAGTCAGAAGCTCTTCTAGTTTCCATTTTTTAATTGTCTGGTATGTGCAGACACGGATTGATAACCCAGATCAGACTGATGAATTGGGGCACTGAACTCAAATGAACACATTTTCTCCATGAATTTGGATGGGGCAGACACACCTGTTTGACCAGCTAACTTTGCTTTTTTTTCTACCAAAATGGAGGAAGCAGAGGGGAAAATCCAAAGTAAACAGCATGGATTACCGCCTGGACTTTGATGGCACCCACAAAAGGATTTGGTATTTACAGGGTTTTAGATTTAGTGTTTCAGTGCTATCAACTCCATTATTAAAGCCAAACTTTGTTTTCGGATTTACTATGCACAAACGTGCAGTTAATACAAACCCTCTGTGTTTAAATAACCATAACTTGAGGTACCAGTAAGCACAAATTCTACTGAGAAATCTTCAGACTCTTTTTCCACACTTGCTTTAGAAGTCACCCCACAGACTTGCATTTCTGTTCCTCTGAGAAGCGTAAAACCTCACATGTTCAAAACATGCAGACCCTAAAATCAGAATTTGAGGCAAATTTGGTCTACAGACATGTGGGGGCTGAGACTGAGTCAACTGCCAGAAAAAGACGAATCAGTTTGGTTTGGTTAGGTCAGTAGCCAGTCCGGTTTGGGTTCCTTAGTCCTGTCATGTGAAGGCAGATGTGCTTTTCCTGTTGCTTCCGTTTCCTTCTTTTTGTTTCTTTTTTTTCTTCCCTTCTTGTAAAAGGTGCTTCATGTCCACAGCTGTATTTCAAAGCAACACTCCCCACTACAGGTCATCCGTGAGAAAGAGGAAAAGCCATGGCCATCCTGTGAGGAAGGCAGATACTGATCTGGAGTTTTTCATCAAATGCTCTTTCCTCTGATATGACTGACCCACTGAGAACTTAAAATAAAATAAATAAGACAATTCTGTGCTCTTCTAAATTCATAAGCAAGCCAATCTACTAGTAATTTTTTTCCAGGTCTGACCACTTAAATGTTTTTGAATTTTTGAGATTAAATTAAGGCTAAGCTTTGGATGAGCAAGGATAAACTGCAGAATTAACAAGGATAAAGGATAAAGTAAATAGCCGCCAGTGTTCAATCTGTAATTTATCAGCTTCTAAATTCTGAGCTCCGCACGAGAAGCTGTTCATATTTCTGAATATGAAACTTAGGTAAGTGCAATTTTGTTCTCAGCCTGCCTTCCAGCTGGCCTCTCTGCTTCTGGTCCTGGGCAGTCCGCAGCCCTTTCCGTGTCCCTCTTACAGCAGGCGGCTTTACGCTGACCACTTTTATAATCTTCCTAATGCGATGATAAGACCTGCGTCGAGTCTGAACATGTATGTGTCATTAGTCCAAAGCAAACATGGATTTGGCCCCTCGCGTTCAGAGGAAGAAGAAAATGCTGGGATGGTTTTTTGTATGCTCCAGTCATTGAAATGTGAAAGCAGGAAGGATAGCAGAAGCAAACAAAAATGCCATGCCAAGAAAGTCCATTCTGAGAAATCTTAACAGATAAAAAATAGGAGTATTAATGAATTATTTTTGAGGTACGACTTTGTACAGGACTTTGTTCTGCACACGTGCAAGTCACTAAAGTTGCTCTCATCAAACTTTCTGCTGGAGACGGTGTCATTTACTGTGAGGGTACCTGTGGGAGGTAAGTATTTCAGCCCCTTTTATTCACCTGTATCTTCCTAAGACTTGTTAGTATTTCATTTGCAGTTAGATATACCTGATGAAAGTGGGATTATTTCATCAGGACTACCACTCACTAAAATGTCCTCTATGAATAGTGGAAAGTGCATTTAATGCTCCTTGGTGCTTCACAAATCAGTATAGGAGTATGAGAACAAAAGTAAAGATGTGGTTGAGCGTCTCTGTCTGTAAAAATGTGGCTAAGCTGTTACTAAGGGTTATAACTGTTAAAACCAGACAGAATTCAGAAACATGGCTTTGCTCTGTGTTCATGTTCTTGTTGAAGGAGGCTGAGGTAGTTCACAAAGAGGCTTTATTTATTCAGGAATGGCTTAAGACAAAAAAAGGATCTTTTAGTTATACCCCAGTGACAGAAAAGTATGAAAGAACTATTCATGATACCCTGGAGACCACACGATATCTTGGTGGCAGTTGCTCTGTCCAAACAAAATTATATGAAGGAAACTATTTACATTTTGTCTAAATATGCTCCTCCGAGAATTAATATTTACAAGGGATTTGGGAAAAATTGGTTTCATATCAACACAGCTTATTTAAATGAGAAACTGCACAATACAGTAAGGGATAAAGGATCCCAGAAAAGATAAGACCAGTGGCTCTGTTTGCTAGCACAGAGAAGTTGGGAGTCAGCCTGGAAACCTGACTTTCAGGGGCTGGGTTTTAACTGGTGCTGGTCCCACTGAGGATGCAGATGTGGCATAAGCAAAGGTGGCTGGACTCTGGGTAGACCAGGGGCCATGGCCACCTTCTTTGAAGGAGGATGATGCTGGGTTTTTTGCAGTCGCTAGTTCAGTGGAGTTGCCTCATTCCTTTGTTCAAGAGAAACGAAGACATTTTGAACGTATGTACCTAAAATCCTGCGGCTCAGAATTACTGGCCTGGCTGGCAGGGAGCTGCAGCAGCCCAGAGAGATGGGTATTTGTTTTGTCACAGGCAGTTTTCAGTTTTGGTAACACAGAAAGCTGATTTTCATAAGAAAGAGAGGAAAAAAATGATGGGTGTTGTCTTTTATGTTCCTTATTACGTTTGTGTCTGGCCCCCTGAGGGTTTGCTGGGACTGGTCCCTGCTGCAGGCAGGGCACTGCTCTACAAGGAATACAGGGGTGTGCTATATTTTGGTCATTTCTCACATTTAAAATGTATAGCTTTGTTGATGTGATTTTTTTTCTAAAGCCGGAGGGAGGGAGAGAAAGACAACCGCAGCCTTTCAAGGAAGAAAGACCAATGGGAATTTTTGGTGTGCTCCCAAGTCATTAATTAATATCAGCTGATGAGTCAGAAAAATGTGGCTGTCTGCTGACTTGTAACGTGTCTTAGTAACAAAATAGGTTCCTGTAGCAGCAGTTCACCGTTACTAATGCAGAGCCAAGCCCCCTATCAGCCCCACATCCAAATAAAGGGCTGCCTTTGCATCCCGTTTGCTTCTCCGATCTCTTGGTCCCCCTACCGACCTCCACGGGCAGCCTCATGAAAACTGTTTTTACAAAATTCTGCAGTGAGCTGTATGTAAATATACGTATACTCAAATTGAATCCATAAGGATACTAGATTGTGTCATATTCAGTATATTTGATAAAATAGAATTCTCCATTTCTGAGACTGTTTGAGCCTCAGTGTTGAAAACTGCAGGGGTTTTGCGAAGCGGTTTCAGGTCACGCTGGTGGCGAAGCACTCGAGGCAGCTGCCGAAGGCATCCCATTCCCCCCTGCACGCCGTGTCCCCAGCAGCCTAGTGCTGGTCCTCACCGCCCAGAGAAGAAAGCATCCACACCGACTAGGATATGCTGCTGCAGGGACCTGGCTGCGTCTGCTCTGCTCCTCAGGGTCTGCTGTGAAGGAACAGAAGTAGTGAAAGGCAAAGGCAGATGGCAAATGGGGCTGATCCTGCTCTGAGCAGGGGGCTGGGCTACAGCAACGACCTGCTGAGATCCCTTCCTACCTGAGTCTCCTTGGGATCCTCTAACCCAAACCAGGACTGCTCAGGATCAGAAGCCCTCGCACACACTTGCCTGAGCCAAGTATTTGACTCTCTGGCCCATTTCCAGCCTTGGCTTCTGGTTATACATTTGTATCTATATCAACATTTTGTGACTTAAAAATCTGCCCCCTCTCCTCTACATCTTCTGGATGTGTACCGAAAGAAAAAGACAGAGCATTTTAGGTTCGAGTAATTATCCAAGCCTGTGTTTTCTGGTGGATTTTTATGGCTTGAGATCCAGACTTGCTATCTGCTACCAAAGCTGAGAGATAGGATTGTCTTAAGAAACCTTAGGACCCAGGGCAAGAGGCATTCAGGAAGCCTGAGCTGGCAGCCCCTGGGGTATTTGCCCTCTATGCTGCCATGTGGCACACTTTGCTGCCCAAGACACAAACTGTTGTGGTTACCCTCTCCTGACCAGAATAACACCATGGTAATGTCACTGCAAGAGGTCGGGCAGGTAGGTTCTTGGGATCACAGTGGAGCTCCCAGCCAGCCTGGGGTCCAGTAGCATCGCACCCTTCCCTTCACAGGGGCTGCAAAGCCGCACTGCCTGTTTTGGCAGGACCCACCGTCCGTCCCATCCAAGCTCTCACTGCCTGTCCCACACGGTCGTTTCACTTATCTTCATTCCTCTCTACATGCTAAAAGTAACACATGAAATCAGGCAGGCAAAACTAGGAGAGACCGCACACGTAAGGTGTTGAAGGATCTCAGCACTGACAAAAAGGAAAGGAAAGGGGAGGTCGGCTCCTTCCCTCGCAGGGGCTGGGATCAGGGGAGCACCCAGAAGGACACCCACTTCAGGCATGACTCAAATCCATCACTCATTCTCCCATGTTAAGGTAAAACAAGCCAATGGCCTCTGCTTTGGTATTGCTCCCAGCGGTCAGAGTTCAAAAACACACTAGTGTTTGGTTTTTCTAGCAAACGGGGGACTGAAAGGGGCTTGGAAAGGCACATACAGACACATGGTTTCCTTGTAGCTGCTCGTTCAACCTTCTCTGCTCCTCTCCCAGAAATACCAGGATAGACCTTGTTGGGCAGATGGGCTGGTGCGTCTTGTGAGCCATTCCCCCAGCCCCGAAGTTTGCCAGTGGCTATGCAGCGTGGAGGCTGAGAGCCCTGAGTGTCCATCTCCAGACCGGTGCAGTCATTCTTCCTCCCGGTGGTCTCCTCATGCCCCTC
>NW_009626195.1:0-3896 GCF_000690535.1 Cariama cristata | reverse complement strand
AACGACCAGCGGAGCCTCCCCGGGAACGGCCACCGTGGAGTCAGACATCCCCTCTCACGTAGCAGGACCCAGCGCCCACGGGAGTCCTGCTGCAGGAGGAGTTGGCATCTGCATCCAACGGCTGCTGTGCTGGGAGGGGGATGAGACATCCCCTCTCACGTAGCAGGACCCAGTGCCCACGGGAGTCCTGCCGCAGGAGGAGTTGGCATCCGCATCCAACGGCTGCTGTGCTGGGAGAGGGATGAAAAAATCTACTTTTCCTTTGCAGGTGACTTGTAAACATATCAGCATCCGGCAGTGATGCTGACCTTTAAAGTCCCTTTTTGGGACAATCTCTGGAGGGCTTCCCACAGCTCGGGGAGGCCATGGCTCGGCACTGATCACTGGCTGCCGTGGGAAGGGCAAGGGGAAGGGGAACCACCACTGCCCATGTCAGGAGGCATCTGAGCCGTCCTCTCCACAGCCTTCCCGGCTCGGACAGGTCCCCACCAGAGACAGGGGCTGCCAGCAGCTCACTGCCCATCGCCCCGTGCATGCCCACTGTGCCTCCTCCCGGCTACCAGCCCACAGTAGCCCAGTGGGCATGTGTTGGGTGGGGAGGGCTTCAGCCAGCAGCCCATCTCTCTTAACCCAACCCAACCCAACCCATCTCCTTGTGGAACTGTGTTGCAAAAGGAAACTGCCTCAGCCACAGTCTGACAGAGGGAAAAAAGGCATTTCTAAATGTTTGCCCACACGGTATGACCAGCAGTCTACAACATCTGTATTTCACACTGAGATTTTGAACTGCAGAGTCCCCAGTCAAACAAAGGCACTGTAAATCCGCTCACTCCTTCATATAGAGTAATGACTGCACGTGAACTGTCTAAATCAGTTAACAGCTCTGATCAAACACATTTATCTGCTAATGTAGTAAATAATTGCTGGGCCACAGCACTGTATAAGTGATCACTTAGCAAAGGTAGCTGGGTTCCAGGCACCTGCCAGTCATTGTTAACAGTGTTTTGAGACCTAACTGGCAAATGAATTGTTTTTTTAATGTGAACTGCTTTTTTTTGCTTGTCTGAGTAGTCTTATTCTCCTCTTGGTGAAGTTCTTGCTAGATGAAAACCAGTTGAGCTAAAACTCAGCTTATGAGGCTGTTCTGTTTGGCTTCACAAGTTTCTGTCTTGCTTTTTTCCCAGCTAGCTGCATATTTTTAATCACGCTTGTTTGACAAGCTCAAAGAACCTGCCTTTTATTCACATTCAGCAGAAACTCAGGCACATCTCAGTTTAATCATGTTCACTGAATCTGGTTTTGAGGAAAAAGGCTGGTCAGAATACGTACAGCATCATGATGTGTGCACTGTTTCCCATAAATAAAGCGAACTAGGGGAAAGGGTAGGAGGAACACAAATGTTTTGACACAAACAGACAGAAAAAGCATTTTTTCTAGTAGTTAATTTTCAAAATAGAAATCCTGTGGAATTTCAAAATAGAAATCACTTCTAGGTAATTAAATCTTTTGAGAGGTTCATCTGCATGCTGGTCCCTGCTGTGGGACTGGTGTTTTGCTGTCCATAGTTAGGCACCGTTGGTCCTTCCTGCAGCTCCCCAGTGAATTGGTGGTATGGTCAGCAGCTCCTGATGTCTTTGTGGGGGACGCGGCTGAAGCTCCAAGCCGCTGCATGCCTGGGAGGGGAAGGGCATCAGAGAGGACCAGCTAAAATAATGAGAGAAATTATCACATCCCCCAGAGGCCAGATTTTCAAAGCATACAAGTCCTGCTTCTGAAAGTGTTGCACGTATAGCCAGTATTGTCCATCCAGTCTTTCAACCTGGAAATATATTATCTGAATGTAAAGAAAAAGGAAATGATGAGCTGTTACATTGTGCTCTCTGCATGGACTGAGGGTGCGAAAAAAAATACACCTGCAAACATGAGTAGTACTCTGCACTAAAAATAAACGGGTAGTTTTTGAGCAGACTGCTTTTTTATGTGGGTGTCTCCTCTTCCTTTCTGTGTCTGTCATTAGGCTCCATGGATTTCTCTGCACAGTAGAGAACAACAGCCTGTTATCTTTTGGAGTGCCTCTGTGTTTAAGACCTCAGCTGCAGGTATCTTGGATATAAATTATCCCAAAAACACTGTGCCCGCGCCTGCAGAAGCAATGCAAATGCCCCTAAGCCAAGTAGTCAGCATCAGGGTGATGTGGGAAGCTGTTTGCTCCCATGGCCGGGGCGATTGCTGGCAGGCAGCCCTCATTCCCCCATGCAGGGAGGGGGAACGGGGGCAAGATGCTTACGGAGGGGTGGCAGGACCCTACATAGCCAGCTTCCCGAGTGCCTCGGGAAACATGTCCCATGCCCTTGGAGATAGATCAGTGCTTGCAGGGAGGCTGGGGAGAGGGGAAGGAGCCCCTTTGCCCAGCACATTCTCCTGAATGAGCATCACTGGTTTAACCCCAGTCGGCAACTGAGCACCACGCAGCCACTTGCTCACTCCTTCCCCCTCCCAGTGGGGTGGGGAGGAGAACCAAAAAAAAGTAAAACTCATGGGTTGAGATAAGAACAGTTTAATAAGTAAACTAAAACATGCTACTGCTACTACTAAGTATAATAATAATAGTACTGATAAGGAATATAACAAAAGAATAAAACCCAAGAGAAGACAAGTGATGCACAATGCAATTGCTGACCCAATGCCTGAGCAGTGATCCCTGAGCAGTGATCAGCCCTTCCTGGCCAGCTGCCCCCAGTTTACATACTGGGCATGACGTCATACGGTATGGAATATCCCTTTGGTCAGTTTGGGTCAGCTGTCCTGGCTGTGTCCCCTCCCAACTTCTTTTGCCCCTCCAGCCTTCTCGCTGGCTGGGCATGAGAAGCTGAAAAATCTTTGACTTGGGGTAAGTACTACTTAGCAACAACTAAACTATTCTCAGACTAAATCCTAAACATAACACTATACCAGCTACTAGGATGAAAATTAACTCTATCCCAGCCAAAACCAGGACAGGTGAGCTGCTGCAGGGGAGGTGGTGGTGGCTTTATATATAAAAGTATATATATATAAAAATATACATAGTGTTTCCTAGTGCGCTTCCCAGGTGGAGAAAGAAGGCCCGGACGCCACCAAGGTACTGATCTGTGCTAGTGCTGTGGGGCAGGCAAGCATCAGACAACCATAGCATTGGAAATCTCATGGAGGTTTTCCACTATTGGGATGCCCCAAAACAGTCCCAGCCCCCCAAGTGTCTTTCCCTGGGGCTGCTCCAGTGAGGCGAAGCCTCACCACCACAATCACACACCGGCTTCACCTGCTGCCCTCCTGGGTGGGAACCTCGTGGGCCTGAGCACCTCGTGTCGGGGCAGGGCTCATTTTCACTGGTCCCTTTTACACACTCCGGGAGCTCAGGAGTAACAGACGGCAGCATTTGTTGCTTTGCGGTGGCATCTTCTGCCAGATTTGCGTTGGTCCAAGCCCAGCAGTGCAGGACAATCCTTTCCATTCATAAAACCCCAGGATTTTTGTTGTTTCCTTTGATGTTTGGTTTTTGAATGATACTGATTTATGCTCATGAACGTCTTAGCGATCTTGTGAAAAATAACATGTTGGCACGGGGTCAGGGGCAGGGAGGCAAAATCACTTTTCTTTTTGCTCCAGTTGTCTCCCAAGTGGGGTGTGAACTATGGTCTGCAGTTAATGATGAAGTGCTGAGGCTACTGGGACATTCTGCTTACCCAACAAAAGAAACAAAGCACATCTTTTAGCAAAAAGCAGTATTTTTATTGTATCTGAAAGACCGATGGCGCCCACAAAGCAGTGAGGTTTGGAAGTTGGTGTTCAGGGGAAGGTTAAGTGCATGCAGCAGTTAAGTTAACTGACAGCTTTAGAAGCAGGGACACCTAAAA
>NW_009626194.1:12699-47314 GCF_000690535.1 Cariama cristata | reverse complement strand
GGAGCCGTTAGAGGAGACATAGGTCCCGTGGGGAACCCTTGGGTGATGCTGAAGGCAAGAGGCCGGGCTGAAAGTCAGCCGCCCGGCACAGACACGACCCTTCCAGCACCGATGCCGTCTGCTTTTCCCTCCAGCTCTCATTTACACTTTTATCCCACCCATAGTGATTTTCCTTGTCCCAAGCCTTCCTGCTGCAGAGGCTCCGTGTAAGGAGCCTGCACCACTCCGCGCCCCACCACTGCTCTCCTCCAGGCTAGAAATGGGCCCAGAAGCGCAATTTCTGCTGCTTAGGAAGACCCAACACCTTATTTGGCTTTTTCATCTCCTAATTCTCCAAAGAAACCTGCACTTGAAATTTGCCATGAGCTTCACAATTCAAAATATTTACGTTGGCTGCCACCAAGTTTCACGTGAACGTTTCTCCTCCCTAAACTGGTGACGAGTCCCATTTTTCATCTCAGATGTTTAAACTGAATTATTTCACTACAAAAGCTTCGCTTTTCCCACATACATTTTCTATATTAAGCCCAGTATTTTCTCAGAAACCCCCCGAATTCCCCAAACTGTGTTTTCCTTGGGAAAAACCATCTGGACCAGCTTTGTTGAGCTCCTCTGTATCTCTCTGAAACACCACCCACAACCACAGCATCTATCCTCTTTTTCTTGTTGTTGTTAAACCCACTAAAAACAATGATGAAATTCCTCCTGGGCATGACCCTATTTTCACTGTGCCAGTGGTATTTGTTCCAATACCACAGAGTTGCCATCAGCACAAGAAAGGCGAGGGACCCCTCTGCTCCTGCCAACGACCATCTTTTCCTTGGCATCTCTATCTGCAAACTCAAAGCGATGCCATCCTCTCGGCAAGGAACGAGAAACACGAAAGATGCCCCCGTTTGCCCTATCTACAAGAACTAACCGCAACATTTCCAAGTCGTGCTCCGTTTTGAAGGCTTCTGGGCAAATGTTAGCTCAAATATCTAGTCCACCGACATGGATGATGGCTACTTTGAAACCCGGGGATGCCCATGGGATGGGAATGTTGCCTATTGACGGCCTCTTCCATGTGCACTTTGAGCTTGGGCACTGCTGTTTCTGCCTACCCAGGGAGCAGCCGAAGCCCAGCAAATCCCAGGCTCCACCAAATGACCTCCATTTAAACCTAAGTAAATAATCTAGCATGAAAACAAACAAATCCCCTTTTATAATGGCTCAAAAATAGGCAGGTTCAACCGCGGAGCAGACTGGATTTGTCTGTAGGCTGCTCTGCCAGAAAGCCCCTTGGCCAAGTGACCGCCAGTGCTGTCGTCCCTCGCACAACGCCGTTGGCCATCTCAGCAGACATCTCCTTGGCTTCTGGCTCCCAACGACCCCCCACCCTTAAAGCCACCACTGGCAGATCTTAGAGGGTCTTTCTCAATGCAGCAATTAGTTGGGTGCCCCAAATGGTTTGGTTTCCCCCTTTCCTTCTCCTGAGATCTTCCTCCCCCTGGACTTGCTCACCAAAGACTCAAGGATGCAATCAGGCGGAGGTTGGACCCCAAGGACTCACTTGTGTTGGAGGAGACGGACTTGCCGATGTCGGCCAAGGACCGGTGGATTGGCTTCTTGGTTTGGTGACGGTGCTTCCTGAGGAGCACGTAGCTTATCTTCTCCCGCAGCTCCGGCTTGAGCAGACCATCCTCGATCTGCTTCTCAATGACATCGTCTGCAAGCACCGAACGAGGGAGGTGCAAGGGTTACCCCACTGCAAACCCTCCCAGGAAGCTCAAGACAACAACACTTAATGAACCAAGCTGATGGCTCTCAACTCCTGGCTTTGCTTGTTCCACTGCAGTTGGTTTATATTTGCACGTAGCAAGTCAATGCGCCTAAATCTGTTCCCGGCACTTTAGGACACAGGGAAAAACCCATCCGAAGCCACTGATACCTGCCGGCTCCTACCTATAATTTGGGGCAAAGAGTAGCCATCTAAGTCCAGGAGCACGGTTCCTGTCTGCAGACACGTCCGCAGCTCAAACAGGCTGTGCAAAGACAAGGTGGACACGTGGGGCTTGCTCCACCTCTCCCCGCCTTCCTCCACCTTCTCTTCAAACTTTATCCACCTGAAACGAGAGCGGCAGCCGTATGGACGGGCACAGAGTGGGGCTGGTGTATGAGAAGATAAGAAGACAATTGTTTTTCCTGCGGAGTTTCCCTTCTGCAGGCGGCTTTGCAAGCCTGAATGAGTTCAACCTGCAAAGTTTTGCTTGTTATTCAGGATGGGAATGGAGAAATCAAGCAACATCGTTAGACAAAGTGCTGCTTGCACGGTGGCAGAGCGGAGCAAAAACCTCTCGGCTCCATCACTGAACTCAACCCTGCAGATTTCACCCTCCTCAAATTGCTCCTGCGAGATTTGGGAGGTTTCCCCACGGAGTTGACCTTGCCTTGGCCAGGATCCGCACCCGCACCGACCAGCGTGCGGGTGGGAAAGCAAAACCCCAGGGCATCGCAAACATCTTTCTAACCCCTTAGTAATGCTCAGCCTTCAACCTGGGCACTTCATTCCCACGGTGGGAGACGAGAGACTTCGCAAGCCCTTGGAAGGGAGCCCTTCCACCTCTGTTCCTTAATGTTACAAACCAAAGACTTCAGAGCAAATTTGGGAACTGTGGCTGACTTCTCCCAGCCCCCCAGGAAGGGGGCTCAGGCTCTGGGGAGGGCAGGCAGCTCTCGGCAAGGTGTCGATTTGGGAAGAAAGCTGCTTTTCCTTTACAGGAGGTTTGGAGGCTCCATGGATTGGCCTTTGCAGGGCTCAATCTTACAACTTTTACCTGGTACAACTGGGATTTGGGCTCCTGCTGCCGCAGGGGGCACGGGCAGAAAGGATGCAGGAGGAGAAGGGGTTTGGGAAGCAGCTGCTGGCTCCGCAACGCTGCAGGGGAAAGCGGGGAGGGTCCGGGGCTGCATCGGCTGCAGGGGGCGTGCATTAAAATGCTGCTGCAAAGAGAAAATGCCAGCTTGTCCCTACTAAAAAAGCCCCCAAATATTATCTGGGAGTGCCAGGAATGGTCTGTGCTGGGGACAAAACGCCAGCGCATCCAAAAAGATAACATTTGGCCCCAGTGCCCATCACTCCAAAGCTCCCCACCCTGATTTCTCTGCAGAAACCCTTTCCCCAGCCCTCTGAACAACGCTGCTTTTATTGGGAGGAAATTCAAGCTTCCCGCCGTAGTGTCCGCTAAGCCCTGTCGGTGCTCGCCCAAAGCCGATTAGGTCGCTTTTCGTTTCTTTTTCTCCCCGTTTTCCTGCCAAAAGGGGGTTATTAGCAAGTGCACGGGGCGGTAGCTTGGGTCGGCGTGCGGACTCGAGGCACGTTTCCAGTGGCACCTTTGCCCCAGGACCGGCATCCCGTGATGCTTTCGCCGAGGTCACAGCACAACCCCGTCTCCCTGCTGCGTTTGGTTTCTTTATTTCCATTTATTTCCATTTATTGCGGATTTAGCTGCAGGTAGTGCTGCTGCCATGAAGGAGCTGCTCTCCTGTGGCTCACGAGGCTGAACCTC
Source organism: Cariama cristata (assembly GCF_000690535.1). Classification (NCBI taxonomy): domain Eukaryota; kingdom Metazoa; phylum Chordata; class Aves; order Cariamiformes; family Cariamidae; genus Cariama; species Cariama cristata. The sequence goes on along the minus strand of NW_009626194.1, from coordinate 43,766 downwards.
TCTTCCTGGAGAGCGGAAATCCGGGACTTGAGAAACCTCCGTCCTCCTGGGGGGAAGTTGGAAACCTCCATCTCAAGCCCTCCCTGATGAAAACCCCAGCGCAAGCACTGATTTTTTGCCTTCCGAGCTTTTTGGGGAGGAGGGAGGGATGAGCAGATACAGACCTATGAAAAATTGCAGGGGAAAACCAAAGGATTTTAGTAAGTCCGTCCCTGCGCTGCTGTGTTTTGAGCAGGGTTGGCAGCCGGGAGGTTGCTTAAGAGTTTTCCAAATTTTTGGTGATGCAAATAGGCAGCACAAGAGCTAGGACGTGCACCCGCAGGGCCTGATCCTGCTCTCTGCCTGTCCCTCAGGCGAACCTCCGCACCCGCACCCAGAAATCCCCCATGCGCTGCTGAAAGGAAAGGGCTTGGGATGCCATCGGGAACCCCAACTCCCCTCCCAAAGCTCCCCCCAGCCCCAGCCCTACCAACCCTTACACGGCTGGGGCTGGGAAGAGAAAATCCCACCTGGGGTATCTTCCCTCGGGTAAGCTCCTGCTGCAATGAAGCGAATGCCGCTTCCAACTCCTCTAATACTTTCATTAAAGATGCAGTGGGTGGGGGTTTATTACTATTGCTGGAGGGGTCGGAGACGGTTAACTCGTGGCCTGGTCAGCAAAAGTGTGGGGGGAGAAAAAGACCTGGGAAAATGTCCCTGATGTCCCCCATTCCCATTTCCCAGCTCTCTGCTCCAATTCTCCAATTTCCCAGCACGTTGCCCTGTTTTTTTCACCCCCTCCAGCCCTTTCTGCAGAGCTTTGCTCTCATGCTACAACTGGGAATGGGAAAAGCCCTGGCTCTGCGGTCGATCTAACCTGGGGAGATGTGGGATAAGATGGGAAATCTTCCTCCCTTCCTCCTCCTCTTCCTCGGCAGGCTGCAGCTGCTGTGCAAAGAACCCCCCCCAAACACCGTGTTGTCCGCATTTCCCTAATTCAGGCATGGCTTTTTTAACTGCACTAAAAACAATGCTTGTTCCCTGACCTCATTTCCACCCAGGGGGATCTTTACCCGGCACATTTTCAGCCCAAAGCATCTCCCTCCAGCTCACCTGGCCGACTCTTTCCACTCCATCTCCTCGCCGTCGTGCTGCAGCGTGTCCATCTCCGTGAAGAGCGTTGGGTTGGGAGGCTCATCGTCTTCCCCCAAGATGTAGCGGAGGCGTTCGGCAGCTGGTGACACTGCCGGGGGGAGGAAAAAGAGGTTTAGCATCAGCTGGAGAGGAGATGACCCTGCACCATTCCCATATGGAAAGCCCTGGGCGGGGGGTAAAGAGGGATCTGTAGGGCTATTTAGGATCCTGGGGTAAAAAAAGGAGGTTTTGAGGAAAATGTTTAAGGTGAGAGACATTGAGGAACGGGGAAACTCTCAGTAATCCTGTCCCAAAATCCCCGTGCAAAGAGATGGGGGATGCTGGCAGAAAGGATGAGCGGAGGCTGTGTAGCAGTCAGGCAGGGAATATACAGGTCCGGGCTGGGAATCGGGCAACGCACCCACTCCTATATACAATATAGTCAAATTCCCCTTCCAGGAGCATTATGTGCCCTGTTTCCATGGGGTATCCCACATTTTTCCCTATCACAGAGCTTATTTTTGCCAGGTTTGAGTCGCCTGCCATCAGCAACCAAATCCTTACGGTCTCCGGCACTGCATATCGGGATGCCCGAGTGCTCGGCACATGTTTTCCCACTGGATCCCTGAGGGGAACGTGCATCATTCGAGGGGTATAATACAAATATACCATTTCTGCAGGAAAAATCCAGCTTCTTGCTGCAAATAACTGGTCAGGCTGGGGAGGGCACTTATTGCCTCCTGCTCCCCGCAATGTGTTTCAGGAAGGGGAGCAGCGAGAGGTCACCTGCCGGCAGACCTCCTGACTGAGGGCAAAAGGGGGGGGTCACCTTTGGTGCCTTCCCCACGGCCACGGGAGGGTGACAGACCTGCCCTCTCCTCCCAGAAAAAAGCCAGGCTGGGTTTTCTTCCAACCCTCTCCATCTTCACGTGCTTTTCTAGCAAAGCCTCGTCATTTTGGTTGCAGGGAGGAATCAAACACCTGGGTATGAGCCCAGACGTGGCACGGATGGGACCCCTCCCCAGTTACCCCCCGTTATTCAAACAAGAGGTTAAAATCAGCCCTACGCCAGGCTCCGTGGAAATGGTGTATCTTTAATAAAATCTTGGGTCTTAGCCCTCTCCTAACAGCGGAGGAGTCAATCCAGCTCGAAAAATGTCTTTGTTAGCAAAATCCTCCGGTTCTCAAGCCTGGGAATAAGAAAGTTGGGTATTACGGTGCCCAAAAAGGCAGGTAATTAAACTGCCATGTGCGAGTGGAGGGAAAACCAGGAATATTGCCCTGTCCCCCCTCCCCCCAAAGGAGATGAAACCCAAGTCGCAGCGGCCGTGAAAGAATAGGACGTCCCTTGCGCTCTAGGCTGAGCCTGCTTAACCGCTTAAGCCCTTTAAGCCCCACCACCAGGACTAAAGCCTGGTTGTCAAGTCCTCATTCCACTTCCATAAGCTTCATTATTATGATTATTAATATTCCTGTTAATTTTAGAGCTGGGCTACATGCCTGGAGGGCCTCAGGCTCTTTAAGCCTAAATGCTGTTCACGTAAGAGGGGATGAAATTGGTGCAATAACGGCAACTCCCCCCCGGCCTCATGCCCTCTGCTTCGCTCTGCAGCCCAAACCTCACATTTCCTGCAAAACCCCAAATTTGCTGCAAATGCAATGAGCTGAACCACAAAAAAAAAAGAGGCAGTTTGCTGGAAATATCCGTCTCGAGCAGGATCTTCAGATGTATTTGTAAAAAAAGGAGGATTTGCAATTTTGCAGGAGGGGGGAGCAGAGGGTTCAGAGCTTTGCACATCCTCGACTCGGTGGTCGCTGCTCCCAATTCTGCCCAAATGTCCCCCTCGGGTGCTTCAGAACAGGCCCCCCCCCCGGTCCAACCTGCCGGAGGGTGCCCCAGCGACTCATTTTGGGATGTCGGGGCTGTGACACACTTTAACCACTGGAAACCACAAAAGATAAAGGAAAGCTTGCACATAAAGAGCTTTTTGGGGTGTGGGTTTTTTTTTTGGCTTTTTGCCCCATCCTCCCCGAGTTTCAGGCATAAGCCCATCCATCTCTCCAGACACAACGTGTGCCTGCCGGCAGCAGCCGCCCCCCGCCGCCCCCCCGGCTCACTGACCCGAGCAAAGAGCCGGTTGCTAAACCAACAACGCCGGGGCTTGGCCGCCCAGCCAAAACCCATGGGGTTTATTCACCTGGAGGACCCTTTCGTGCCTGGGAAAGCACCCAGGCCGGCATCTGCTTACAACCCAGCTCTCGGTGGTTTGTTTGTTTGTTTTTTCTCCTGGAAATTTGATCCAGCACCTAAATTAATCCCGAGAAGCAGCAGCAGGTATTTGCTTGGGAGGATGCGCTGTACAGCCACGGCCGGGGCTTGGCATCTCTGGGGAACGCAAGAGTAAAACTACTGCAACCACCCTGGCCAAAACCCACAAAGCCACTCCAAAATAGGCACCTGTTTCTTGCAAGACACAGTTCAACGAGTGCCCAGAGCAGATCCGTACCTCCCCGAACTCACGGCTGTGATTCCTGCTTTACCCCCATCAAACCTCCGCTGTGATTTCAGCCACAGTGGGTCCAAATCGAGCCCACGGCCGCAGAAAGAGCTCAGCATTAACGCTGGTGAGAATACAGGATACTTTTACGTACCCAAGAACCGACATTTCCGTGGGTGATCGGACAGACAGCCCAGTCGCACTGATTTACATCTCCTTTAATCTGAGGTGCACAGAGCCCTTCACTCCCCAGCTTTGACCCAGCAGTAAAACCTCACCTAGCAATGCTCTTCCCAGCCCCAAATTCCTGCTCCGGCTTTAGGTGCAATAACAAAGGTGATAAAACAGGGGACGGGGGAATGCGGATCCACCTGGGGTTTGCAATCCAGCTGGGCAGCGGGACCGAGACTTATTTAAGGCTCCAGCACACGAACCATCCACCATCGTGGTCCTTTGGAATACGCAACAACTTTCCCCAGGGTTTGATGGCTCAGAAGGGTCCCCACCCCCCCCAAGAAAAGAGGAGACGGGGTGCACATCCCATGGGATTAGATGCTCCACTCCTGTTCAAGAAACCCTCAGGTCTGGGAGACTTTTCTCCTTCCAGCTACCATCTTTTCTGTCTCCCCACCGAGGAGCAGTGGAAGCTGATACAGTTCCCCCCCCGCTTATATTTTTGGGGTGAGCTTTGGAGCTCGGTGCCCCAAGGTAGTGCTCAACCCAACCCCACGCAGGTTCCCAAGTTGCATTTGCAAGGGAAAAGTAAAGCTGTAAAAAAATGGAGCCCTTCTTTCCCTCCCGCTCCCCCCACCGCGGACGCCCAAGCGCGATGGAAATAACCTACCTGCAATCGTTTCCATTTTTTCCCCCATTTCTTCCCGGCGAAACCAAACCTTCGCTGAACGGTACAAAAAAAAAAAACCCCAAACTCCCAAACTTCCTCCTTTATCCACTCAGGCTTGTTAAACTCCCCAGGCTTAAGGAGCAGATTATAGAGAATATAAAGCACTTTCCTTTCCCTTTGGCTCTCATGACGGGAAGTTACCAAATCAAACGGGATGCGTGTAGGAGAGGTGAGCGCTTTGGGTGGCAGCGGGATGGAGAAGGCGAGCGAGGGGAGGGAGGGAGCGGTGGGAGGACAGAAATCAAAGCTTTGGGCTGATTTTGTGGAGGGTTTTTGTTTCCCGCTCGGAGCAAGGTGGGAAAACCCCCTCCAAGCTCAGGGTAGAGATTTTTTTGGGGAAAAAAGCATCCAAATAAGGGAGCTTTCCTGGGGGAAGGCAGGGCTACTGCAGAGTTGAGCTTTTTGGGGTGTTTTTCCTCCATAAAATGACTTTCCCCCCCCCAAACCAGCCCACTGCTACATCCCAGTGGCATTTACTGCCTGCGGAAAGGAGGGGACGTGGTCCCGCTCGTGCCGTCACCGAAGGCATGAAGGAGCTGCGAGCGGAGCCTGCTGCAAATGAAAAACCTCTCCCCGTGCAAAAAAAAAAAAAAGGAAAACGTTTCCCTCCGGAGGGAAAAGCAAAGCCGAGCCCCTGCCCGCTCTGCTGAGCCGCGACGCGGGCTGCTCGACGTAAACCCAAATGCAAATTTCTATGGGGGGGTGGGAAAAAACCCAACCCCAAGAGATCGACAGCTACTTTGCTGTGCAAAATGTTAATCTTCACTAAGGAGATTTAATGAGACCAGGCAAAGCCTTGGGCAAAAGCCTGTCGGGAACAAGGTGTGATGCCCAGAGGATGTCTGCAACCCTGGGATCCCGTTGTACCCGGATTTCCTCGTCGGCAACCTCCCGAGGGCAAGGACAACCTCTTGGTAGCCCCCCCATCACCCGAGCAGCCTCAGTCCCTTTTCACACCCCATGCCTGGTTCCCAGAGACATCCCCAGGGAAAAATAAACCTGGGAAGCGCTGGGAAAAGCAGTGCCAAATGCAAACGTCAGACCAAGCAACGTGGCTAGGTGTGCGGGGGTGATTTAATCCTGGATTAAATGATGGTGCAAAACCCCTCCTGCTTTTTTGGGAAGCCAGAGAGGGACTCACTGGTCCTGCTGGCGTTGTCGTTGCCGCTCTCGTAGCAGCCGTGGCCGCCGTCGTCGGTGTCGGAGCGATCCTGGCGCTCATAGTGCCGCTCGCTCTCGCTCGTCCTGTCCCGGCTGGAGGCAGATCTTCGCCGACGCCGTTTCCTCCGGTAGCCCCGGGACACCGGCACCCCGATGTAGATGGAGTGGTAATCTGGGGAGAGGGGTGAGGGAAACTTTAGAGAGCAGATCTGGGTGTTTCTCACTTGCAAAAAAAATTTAAAAACCAGGGAGATATTTGCCTTCTTCCCAGGCTTAAAGCCGCCACAGGAGTTTGTCCCATGTCGTGCATGGGATGTGCCGAGCCGAGCGCCGGGAGATCCGAGGCATCAGCCAGCAGGGAAGACCCCGCTGCCATTTGGGGCATCCCCGGGGTTTCGCTCACCTTCCTCATCGTCGTATCTCCTCCTCGAGCTGCTGAGCCCCCTCTCGCTCATCCCATCCTCATCCTCCAGCATGGTCCCGCCGCTCCGAGAGAGCTGAGCCGCAGGGACGAGAAAGGAGAGAGATTTTAAAGGGTGCTGGGCAGGGGAGCAGCCTCGTCGCACACCCACCAGGTGCTGCCAGCTATGGGAACCCTTCGCGCGTGGCCCAGTGAAATCACAGGGTCCTTCCCGGCCGGGGCGAGGATGCACCAAGGAGCCAGGACCTTCCCTATGGATGCACCGGGGACCTCCCGGCACCCCCTGCGAGCTCTCAGCCCTGCCCGCGCTCCATCTCCGCTCTCCCCATCTTTAAGAAAATCTGGATCCATTTCACCGGGGCTACATCTCCGTTCTCAAGTTCCTGCTGCTCAAAGGAAGGCGTAAGCGAAGCCTAAGAGATCATTACAGAGATTTGCTGGTACCATTACGGACACAAGTTCAGGGAACAGGGGCTGCTTGCTGGCAACAAGCACCCATTTAACTTTCAGAGGGGACCTGCACAGATAAAAGGGGTTTTGCAGAAGCAGAGTTCATTTTTCCCCATCTCCTAAGCACAGAGTTTACACCGTACGCATGCTGCCACTCCCAAATACCTTCCTTCAAACCCGATGTTTTATTCCCCATAGGAGTTTCTTTGGCTTTTGCCACGGATGCTAATTAATCTCCTAATTATCTGACCTCCAGTGATTGCCTTTCACACTTGACTTGAATGGGGGAACGGTTACTATTCATGGCAGCCCGGTCGATGCCTCCCAAAGTCACTTTGAGAGCGGTCGGAGAGCCAGCCTCTCCACGTCCCCCGTTCCGGCTGCTTGCATCCACGGCAATATCATATCATATCATATCATTATCCATCTATTTTAAGGAAGAAAAATCTCAGTTCAAGCCAAACAGATTAAAAACATAAAGCGAACGGGCTGTGCACCCCCACAGCTGGAAGGGTGCAGGGCTGGCCACGTCAGCTCTGCTTGGGTTGCTGAATTAGCGACCCATTTTCCTCCAAGGCAAAGACCATCTTTAGCCCGACATGGGCTCCAGCCTTAACCCGGTTGCAATGTGAAGACATTTTTTTGCACAAGTGCAGAAATCAATTTATTTTAGGGACAAACACCTCTGGGTGGACAACCGTGCCCCAAACCTGGGCGTATTGAGGGATAACATCAATCACAAGCCTTGGCTTCCTGGGAATAACATTAGGGGGCTAATTCTGAAGATTTTAGGAAGCTGGTGCTGGCAGGAGAAACACAGAAATACCCATTCAGCTGTCGGCATAAATATTTTTGCTCTAAAAGCGACCTGGTACCTTCTAACAGCTGAAGCGTCACCAACCCCCCCAAGAGATTTCCCCACGAGCTTCAGCGCGAGGTTGGGGTCCCCACATGATGGATGGGGACACACAACACCTCAGAAGAAGTGTTGGTAAGAAATACGACTTTTTTTGCAATCTAGCTTGGCTGGCGAGAGCTCTACCACAGCTCTGTTGGGCAGCCAAAATACCCCATCCTCTGATAAACCCACGCTTTGTTAGATCCACTGATAAATGAAAGGTCCTGATCGATTATGGCTAATTTACGAGAGTCATATAGCCTGGGATTTTTTCCTTTAATTTTTTACGTACACAGCTTTTTCCCCTCCCAAATCCTTGCATACAAACCCAAGCATGACGCAGACTAGAACCGTTGGAAAACAAGACTGCAAGCGCACTAGAAGTAAGGGGAGGAAAAGAAGAGCGTTGTTATCTTTGCCAGTTAAACCCCAGTACCCGCATCAACTCTCAGTCCCACAAACTCAAGCTTTACTGTTAATAAACTCACCTTCAGCTCCCCCAAAACGCTCAGAAATCGGAGGATGGGGCTGCGGAGTAAAGTCACGGGCGCTGGTGGGTGCGGGAGCCCAGAGTGCCTTGAGATAAAGCTGCTCTTGCAACCATCGTATCGATGCCTACTGCCAAACCCTCTGTAGCTCCCAGGTTAAAATGTATTTTGGGCGACGCTGATTGACTTTGGGGGCAGAAAGGCATCACGGGATGCAGACAGACCTCCGGAGGGGCTGGGACATTCAAGCCAGCGGAGATCTGCTCTTGCGCAGTGATGGTCTCTAGGTATCAGACCACCGAGGCGTAGGAAAATTCAAGTTTTCCAGCCCCACCTTGCAGGATCTGTCTCTTCTGGGGTGCTTGGGGGGTTTTTTGCACCGGTTTAGGCTCCATCGCTAGGGATTTGGAAGAGCAACTGCTTTTATTTGTTTGGCTCTATGCAATATGACATACACCTGATCTTAAGGAATGGAAGGAAATTCTCAGGGCGGTGCAGAGAAGCATCACCATCAGTGAGAAAGCTCCTAAAACCCCCAGAGAACGACAGGATCAATCAAATACAGTTTGGCGGGGGGCGGGCAATGAGGGTTGCACACCGGATTATTTTGCAATTTCCACGTTTTGCCTTTAACGCGTTGAACATCTGTAAATTTGATTTCAGGAAAAGCAAGCTCTCGGTCACACGAGTATGCCCGCTTTGCTTCCCGAACTGTCTGCTCCTATTTAACGCCTGGCTTGCTCGCCATCACTTAGCCTTTTAACGGGGGTATCGACAAATCCGCACCAAAGCAGTGCCCAGCACTCCCTCACAGCCAGCCTCAGCTTTAAGCAAAAAACCGAGGACTGGGAAATCAGGCTTTGTGCTTTAAGGTCACCCAACATCAGGGCTTTTCTCTTGCCTCTGGGGAGATTATTCAATGGCACGATGTGGGGTCTCAGCAGAAGCAAAGCAAAACCTGTTTGATACTTGATCCCTGCTCCCATTTTCTTCCCAGCTTCTGTTTCATTACATTTGCTCTCCCACGTGTAGCAGGGTCAGGTCTGGAGCAAGGAAGCAGCGATTTCAAGATGCAAAATTTAGGGTGAATTAGGGAATGTTATTGGCATCCCCTTTATTTAGAATAACGAGGCATGTTTGTAAGTGGGGAGAAAAGCTTTTGCAAAGTGCACTTTGGATTTCACACTCTTGTTTAAATCTACCTTCCCTGTTTTCCAGGCGTTTGCAGACGAACTGTCTGTGGGAACAGGGGAGCCGGGTGCCCAAGGTGATGCACGAATCGACTTCTCCCTGTCTCCCATCGCTCACCGCCTGCCGCAACCCAGCATTAATCCAGGCGTGAAAACCTGCATGCATCCAGCCCGTCCAACGCTGCCCGTGCCGGGGTCCGGCGTCAGGGGGCTCGGCCCAGCCAGGAAAACGGTACAAAGGTGGTGGCGGCTGCTTGTCCTGTGAGTAAAGAGAGAGTAAGAGAAATCAACTTTCTTTCTCCAAATACATGGAAGTGCAAAGAGCAGGTTGAATTTACCAGCTCGTATCTCTTAAGGTTTTACTGAACCCCTCCTGGAGAGAGAGGGAAGAAGGAAGAAAAGTAAAATCCCCAGAGCCCGCGAGCTGCCCAAGTAAAGGCAGCCACCCTGTTATTCCTTAAATAATCCTGTTCATCCAATTTCCCCAGGCTGCAGGTTTTACCTTCTCCACTTGCAAAAAACAACAAACAATTTTGGCCACACTCTTTATAAAAAAAAAATAAATTCAATAACCCCGCTGCTCAGCTCTTGTGGTTCACAACTCCATTTTCAATGTGATTTGTGGGAAAAAAATGGTTCCAAAAATTTTATTTTTTTTTTTCAGGCCTGTGCTGGGGATTGCTCCTCATTTAGTCAAAACCCAAAGCCTGGAAGCAGTCAGAAGAGGGAGACAGAGCCCGGCAGTCGCACACAAGCGCTCATCCACCTTTCCCTTCTTGGGCACCCAAATAAACAGAGCCAGCCTCCGGCTTCCCAAAAACCCTTATTAATAAAAAGTGCCACTAACAAACCCAGCGCTTCCTTCGCCGAGCGGTGCCGCAGTTGCACTTTTGAAAAATAGACTACTTTTTTTTTTTTTTTCTCTTTGCATTTTGCTTTTGAGATGATGCCTCTCGCTTGATGGATGCAGCAACTACAGCCGCTCCAGGTACCCGTGGGATTTTGGTACGTTTGGAGGGAAAACAGGTCCCTGCTCCAGGCTCCCGCCTCTGCCTTTGACCTCTGGCTGCTGGGGAAAGCTTGGCCATCGGTAGGTGATTGCTGAGCCCGCTCCAGGGCAGCCTGGGGACCCGTACAGAGGGATTCACTGGGGGATTTTTCATAAAAACACACTCTGATTTTTGCAATTCATCTGCTTGAGGTTTCCCTTTGCGAGCCTGTTTCCCAACGTGGCACAACTTACTGGTCCAGGGTTGGATGCAACACACGCCAGCTGTTTAATTCCTACATCCCGAGCGATGTGGGAGGCAATTGCCACCTTGATCACCAAGCTGGGCTAAAAAAGAAATGTTATAAAAGGTAATTCCTTACCTGGTCATTGGAGGGTGGTCTCCAGCAGCAGGGGGTTACCACCATCCCCAGGGGCAGCACGTTGCCGCAATAAAGCTGTCTTTGTGTTAAAAATTGCTGGGCTCTCCTTTTCCTTGCCTGGGGATAAAAACCGAAGCCGTAGCTCATGGGGAAGAGCTGGAAACCTTGGGAACTGGGGGTTTTCTCCCTGCGCAAGCCTTGCCCAAACATCCCTCTTGCTCCAGGAGGTGGAAGTTTTGTCTCCCTGGGGATCTGATTCCTGGAAAAGCCCTTTGGAAAGGCTCTGCAGAGCAAGCTGCTCCGCTTTTTCCTTTAGCTGTGTCTTTCTGGGGCCTGGGCACATCTGGGGATCTACCACAAAGCCACTATTTTTCAGGAGATCAGGCTAAATATAATTATAACGACACCCCAAGTGCAATGACAATGGTGCTACTTCCCTCCCTGATGGCCCGACCAGCATGCAGCGAGGGAAGCGACTTTGCAAAACGCATCAGAAGTCACATTTATTGTGTAAAAAAAAACCCAAACCCCAAAACCCGATAAGGAGATGTACAAATGCATCAAAACACCAGGGTGATAAAAGGACCCCGGGGAGTTCACGTGCCCGCACAGTGCATCGCATTTTTTACAACCTTCCAGTGTTACTTTACCGTTTCCCCCAAAGTATCTCCTGAACCTGAGAAGACAAATCTCATTACTTCTACATTCAACATCCACTGCCTCCCTAAGAACTTTGCTCCAAGCTGCCTTTCAGTCCTCCACCTTCTCACACTTTGCTGTGGCAGATGGCGTCTTCCTCCTCCTCGTTGTCTTCCTCATCTTCAGCATTGACGGGAATGTAGCCCCCTTCCTTGGGCAAGCACCAGCACCAGCCCGCGCCGCTCAGATCCACCACCCCGAAGCTGAAATCCCGCATCTCCAGGATCTTGAAGTCAACGGTGTCCAGCTTGGAGTAGATCTCATTGAGCTTTTGCCAATACAGCCAAGCCATCACGAGGCCGATCACCTGCAAAATACGAGCGTTAAATCCACTATGGTCACGTAAACCCTTCCTGAAGGTCTTCTCCTGCAAGGGATGCTGTCATCCGAACTTCCAAACCTGGCCATGAGACCGGAGAGGACAACACCCAGTCAAATCTTCTGCCAAAGCAATAGGTGCATTGTCAAACTCATTAATGGCCACATCCATCTCACGACGTCCCACGTCAGCTCTGACAGAGGGACGCGGATTAGCTGGACGTCACCACGAGCATTGCAAAGAGAGAGGCAGAGGTTCAGGCTCTTGCTAAAATTAAGATATTGCTGCAAGCACGGTGCCACACGGGTTATTTCCCGTTTCCCTGCTGTCTATCAGGGAATTAAAAAACATGCTTTAAACTTTCAGGAGAAGGAGGGGAAAAAAAAAAAAGCATTGTCATCAGTGCAAGATTTCAAGCACATTGCTTTGATTTCACCCAATGTTTCCGTTGCGGTGGCTACAAACGTTAGGTGATCAGCGGTCACGAGGAGCTCTCTGCAGACCAGACGCTGATGAGGGGCACGGTGGCAATCACAGCACAAACAATTTTGAGCACAAACTGCATCTTTTGCACCAACCCTTTACCCACCTTGACTACTGCTCTGTAGAAAGAAGTTTTATTCCCTATAAGGCCCAGACGCTTTGGGGTCGGCACTGGTACACAAACAGTGCAGTTTTAAAGATATTTTCAATGCACAAGACGGGATGGAGAAGGACGAGACCATCTTGAGCCTCGGGGCTTTTCCTCTCCCTTTCGAGGCCAGTAGTTAACACGTTTTTCTGCATAACCAGTCCTTGCAACAAAGAGCCGATAAATAACCCAGCTGCACCTCTGCCGTCCATCAGCTGGAATCGCCTGCACTGATGCCGCACATTGGCTTTGGAGCTGAAAAATGTTATTAATCATTTCTCTGGGTCCTAATCGATCCATTAAATAGTCTGGAAAGTGGGAACATTAAGAAAAAGATAAATGGGGATAAAAGCAAAGGGTTGTAATGCATCTTGAATTAGGGACCATTTTATCCCATAGCGGAAATGGAAAAGCGTTTGCCCAGAGGAGGCTGCAGAAAATGGAGGTGAAAATTCCACAGGGAAAAAGCAAATCAGGGACGTGTCACCCAGCGACCTGAAAGCAAACAGACAAACATCACCGGGGTTTATTAATTTGTCTTTCAGAGACGGAGAATTACCCCGCCATCCGCACCAGCAGCTTCTGCCTTGCACAGAAGCTGTCCCAGAACAGCTCAATATTTATTTTGCCTTCCCAAATTCACCTGGAGGTGGATCCCGAGGGGACCGCCCGGATCGACAGCTCTTCCTTCGACAAGTCAGAAGCCACGGAGGACCATGTCCTTTGAGATGCTTCCCCAACACGGAGAGTCCTTCCTTGAAGTCCTCAGTTGGAGCTTGCCCCGTTCCCACTTTCCTAACTGCACCCACCGATCCTCAAAGAGCACCTTGCGTATCGGACATTCTGCCTAATTACTGGTAACAGGATTCGTCACCGAAACCACAGATGGGGTACCGGAGGCTGCTGCGTGGTTGCGGCTAGCTGGGCTTTCCCGACTGCAAGTATTACAGAACCGCTGGATTCGTGCTATTAGGGTTCTTTGCTGGGAAAGAAAATTGCAGATGCTGAAAGAAAAACGGAAGTCTGGAAGCATCTCAGCATCTCCTTTTGTTATCCAAATGGCCTGAAATCAGGTTGTCTTACAGCCCCGGCAGCGTTTGTGTGTGTATCTGCGTAGCTCCCTGCTGCCCTCAAAATATTCACTGCTGCGCTGCATATCACATATCCGTCTCAGCAGGCGACTCCTTCCCAAATACTCCATGAAATGACTTCAGCCTGCATACGGAGATGGCATTCATCCCCGACCCAAACTGTGCAAGATGCATTCGCTCCCCAAGAACGTGTGCAGGACCGAAATTGGGCTGTGCAACCTCGCGGTCACCCGGGATGGAGCTTTCAGCAGCGAAGCAAAAATAACAAACCCAGAGACTGTCACGGAAAGGCCAGCTGGGTTCCTGCTCCCCTGTCCCGTATCCATCCCCACTTTGGTCCCCCAAAGCTGCAGAAACCTCCAGGCAGGGGTGCAGGAGGCCAAGGCTGGCTGGATGATGCCTGGAGATGGTTCCATCTCTCCCTGAACTGTAGGGAGAGCCCAGAGCGACCACTCCCATGCGGATCCGGATAATAAGATTGTGCTAATCCATATTCAACAGCAGAGCCTTTAAGGTTTTAGAAAGTTTATAAATAATATTTAAATGTATGTCAAGTTTTAGCATTATTTACTTCTATTAGCATGTCATCACTGGGCAGATTAAAATCCCACTGCTGATACAGTGAAAAGACCAAGCAAGCAAAATCCTTTGAAATGACAAATTTTAAGGCAAGCATGTCATTTTTTTCCTCCCTAAACCAAACAGTAATTCAGAAAAGATTTGTGTTTACAGTAAATTTAATGCAAATGAATCCAATTCTGCAAAACCAGCCAGGTTCAGGGACATCATCCCTCCTGCTCCTCCCCTCCTGATGGCGACGTGACGTCCGAGGTACCGCAGGATGCAGCTTCCCAGTTAAACCGGGGAATTCGTGAAGGGAATAAAACTACCCCAAGTCCTCAATCAGCAGCCTGCATCCCCCAGCCTTCGCTCTGAGTTATGAACCAACTTCCATTCCAGCCCGCCTCTAAATATCCGCTTTACCTTAATGAAAACAGAGAAAGCTGTCAGGAATATAGATGCATTCAATATCTCCGGCACCAAGGGCACCATGCTTTCCAGAAGTAGAGAGACTTCTAACGCGAGCGCTGATTGTACTGCACTGCGATACGAAGGAAGGTGTTATTGCAGCAGAGCATGTTAACAAACTGTACCAAAAATGAGGCTAAAAAAAATTAAAAAGCTGCTTTTCTCTCTGACATCCCCCCTGTCCTGTGACAGCAATTGCCACCGAGCAAGGGGAGAACTGCTTGGGAGTTACTGCCCGCAGGCCATTTAAAGGTAGAAAATTGCCTGTTCTTCCCAGCCGGCATCCAGCAAAGTCCAGAAACCAGCGCTGCCTCGGGAGAGCTCCAGCCTGCCGCTTTCGGAGCTCTTTGCCGGGGGATTTAAACGCCCGGGCTTTGCACAGGGGTACAAGAGCGTGCAAGAGCAGTTGTGTGCATGAAATGAATCCAAGGACCTTTGCACATTGAGGGAACCAATAAAGCATGCAGACCTACCAGGAAGCCGCAGTATGATACATATATATATCTATAATGTTTGCCATGATATTGCAATAGCAATTGCACGATACATATTGCAATTTGCATTGATAACGCTATTTGTAATTTGGTGGCACCCAAAGTCAGGGATCCCCTGCAGTGACAGCTATGGAGAAAACCACCCTGCAGAAGAGATTATTTGAGAATCAGTGCCTCACTTCCCGGCCGGACGCTGCAGGAGGGAGCGTGCAAAGGCTTGCACAAGCACATCCTCCTGCACCCTGCCCCTCGCACGCCCTTTCCTCCGCGCTGGGACCTGCTGCCCACCTGGAGCACGAGTCAAGAAGGGAAACTTTGCAAAACCAAAGCATCACCGTTAGAAGCAAGGATAATCCCTACGGCCATGCAGACGCCTGGATTATTATATTTTAACCCACTAAGCAAACGACGTTGCACCAGGAAGGAGAGATCCTGCTGCTTTGTTGGTTTGGGGTATTTTTTTTAATAAATAAAAAGTTAAATATCTAAATGCACAGCAAAACAGAATGGGTGGCAGATGTCTGCTGCCATTTCCCACCTCTCCAGCTCCCCCCAGTAGCAGCTTGGTGGCCTCCAGCTGATCCAAACTGGCATTTTGCAGTTGAAGACCTTGCTCTCCATCTCTCGGCAGCGCCTTGGGGCTCCCCTGGGAAGCCACGGCTCAAGTCTGCCCCAAACCCATCCAATTTAGGGCAAGGACCTTCTGCATCTCCATTTTCAACCAGCCAAACGGCAAGCAGGACATCTGCTGTCAGCAAGGGCCAGCTATAAATTCTCCCATCCAACCCATCCAAGCAGCTAGAGGAAATTTATCTCCATCAGAGAGAGAAAAAAAATAAGTGCCCCAAAGCACAAATCCTCAAGGATTTTGTCTTGGACTCCCAGGGGCTGTATGACACTTAGAGCCACCTGGGAGGATGGGGAAATAAAACCCATTTATCACTTGCAGCTTTTCATATCCTCCCACGCCGCTTAATCAAACTTCTCGATTGTATTTCTCCTGTCCCCGCGAGTCCCCGGGAGAGGGACCTCCCCGCCCCAGCAAAACCACCCAGGGACACGCAGCCAGGCAAGGGCAGTCGGATTATTTCTCTGTTTTAAGCCCCAATTATAAATGCTCATTTAATCCCAGGAGGTTCCCCTGGATGTCTGCAAGTCCCTGCTACTGGAAGACCCTTGAGTTTTCTCTATGCGAAACCGCAAAAGCTCAAAAAGCAAATTAAACCCCCGTTATTTTGTTCCTGAACTTGCAATTATTTCTAGCCAACGTAGAACACTGACATTAATTATAACTGGGTGCTGTATCGCGATTAAGCTATGGGTGTCGGCCTGTCTGGCTGAGCAAGGACATCATCCTGCCGCTGCTCCCAGGAATTCAATGGTTACTGCCCCTGCCACCGCAGCAAATGTCTCGCTCCATCCACTGCTATTACTCCACGGCATGAAGAGTCATCTTCGTATTACAAGAGGTATCCAGAAGAGACTGGAAAGACATGGTCCGCTGGTTTCAGCGGCGGTTCTCCACTCTTTTTTTGTGGTGGCAGCGAAGCATCCTGGCTCTCCAGCACAATCCGTCTCAGATAAACCCTAACATTGCAATTCCTGGGATCAATGCTTGCTCTCTCCTTCAAAGCCCAAAGCCCTCTTTCCCCTTGGAGCTGACAGCAGCCATCAAAGACTTTTTAAAACTATTTCAAACAAGACAGCATCAGTCCCAAGTACCAATTTCCTACTAACATCACAAGATCAAAATTCGATTAATATGGAAGTTTGGGATACTTTAACGCAACTAACGGTTATTCCTTCTCTCCCAGCACTTAAGGAAGCCAAATATATACAAGTCTTTGAGGCTACGCTCCAACCTCTGTGGTTCCGGTGCAGCACAGAGACTTCTGCGAGACATAAACCACCTACTCCTGTCTCCCACGTAGGTGCCATAAGATTTATGATGAGGCTCTCTGGTGCCCTGCTCCATCCTTGCCAAGCCCCAGCTTTGCTCACTGTCTTGTAGCGGCTCCGCTTGTTCTTTCAGATTAAACGGTTTTGCATTAGGAACAGGTCTCAACGGGGCAGATACGGTTGAGATCTAATTGCAACATCCTCCTCCCCGGGAAACGCTCGGTGATCGATGGCTTGTCTCTTCCACTTCTGGCAAAAGGAAGCACGCTTGGAGTCAGGAACATTCTTGGAAGCAAAGAAGGAAAGGGCTCAAACACTCATTTTCACGTTATCGTACAACAAGAACAAGGTCTGGAAAACCACAGATGTTTTCCCTTAGGGGTGTGCGTACACGTGTGTGCATGTGCATGTGATCAGTGGCTCAGTTTGGGGTGGAAAGGTTCCATTTCGGGCGCTTGCAGAGCACTCGAAAGGAACTCAGATCTTCCAGTTGCATTTCCCTGGGCAATCAAACATACAAGGCTTAATTTGGCTTTTGCTTAACAAAGGCAAAAATTAAGGATGGAAAATGGCAACAGAAGGATATTTAAGAGCCCTTGCAGGGCGACAGCACGATTTAACCACATCCCGCTGCATCACGGTCCCGACAAAACCAACTCCGGCCATGGAGAAAATAACCCATCAGCCCAGCCAGGGTCTTCTGCAAGCAAAACTTTCTGCAAGAAAACCTTTTTCCATGCAAACGTCACCGGCTGCCGCGCAGGCGTGTGCCCCGCTCCGGAGGGCCTTGCCCATTTGGGTGGCTGTAAGGCTGGATCCCGCTAAACAGAAGAGCTGAATCATTTCAAGCTTTCCCAGAGCTAATCAAGTAAAAAGCAAGCATATATCTTTTATTGGCTTTTCCTTCCATAAATTGATATTTATAGACCAGGCTTTCATAGAGGTCATGGACTGCAGATGGAAAAATCCCTTTTATTCTCCTTTTCTACTACATTAAGCACGCGTCAGCCACTTGTGAATATACCGCCTTCCAGCCCCTGGAGCAACTGAGATGTTAAAAAGCAAACAAAATACAAATTCATCTAGCGAAGAAAAAGGGAACTTTGGCAACACAAAGCCCTTTACACAAGGAAACATTTAACATTACTGTCACCAAGAGATGAATATGCCAACCTGCAAAACGCCCGTTGCAAATCTAATGCTGCGTTTTTGAGGACTGAAACAGTTGATCTTCTGGATTTATATTCTTAAGAGGGAACGTCTACCTCTACCCTGATGCCCTATTACTCTGTAGCTGCTCCCAACGCAGAGCTTTGGAGATTGATGAAATATCAAAGTGAAACAGAGGTAGCAACGATTTACTCTGAGTCGGCTGTGCCGCAGAGTCGATAAATACTGACCCTTGGCAGTGACCTTTCAGAGATTTTTTTCTTTTTAATTGGACTCGTGCCACTTTCTGCTTCTTTAGGATGGAGAAAAAGGGGTTGAAGAGCTTTTTTTATGCACTTGTTTCTACCTTATTGCAATGGCTGCGTCGTCACCTTGCTAAGGAGGATGAAATACCATCAGAAAACATCCCCTGCAAAGACACAGGAATGGAAAAGTTGGAGATGCTTTTCCTGAGGTCAATATAAAAGGCACTGAAAGAGCACTTGGGCATGGCAAAGGGGAAAGAGCAACGCACGAGGTTATTTGGCTTATTTTAACTACAAACACGTTTCATGCACGCTGTAAACTCCTTGGATAATCTTGCTGGAGGCAGGGAAGGTAGGGATGCAGCCCATAGAAAACAAATTTATGTGCTTTGCTGCACCTGCTGAAAGATCTGGGGTTGCTTCATAATTAAACACAACTAGTATGAGGCCACAACATGAATTTGCCACTGACTGCCAGCCAGCAAATTAAAACATCTTTTCAAGAGCGATATGAAATGCATCGCAGTTTGGCCTCAGTCTGCAGCTTGGCTGAGAAGGGCAAGGAGATGGGATTGTTACTGGAGAATGAAGCATAGGAAAGAGGAAAAAGAGAATTAAAGGTACTCTGCAAAGGCAGAAAAATAATTGAGTTGGTGCATTTATGCTTTGCTCTGAATGAAGTAAGATAAATAAAAGCAACCACTTCCCCACTCCTCAAATGAGATTTTTTTTTTTCCCCATTGCTTGATGGCTTACTTAAAAAAGGCAGAGACATTCATGATTTAAGAGCGATCATAAAATTACAAACTCCCTCTGCCTTGTACCGGCCGGGAGAGAGGCTGGCTGCCGCACAGTGACATACCCGGGCAGGATTTTTCCCTGCTCCTTACCCGCTCCATCAGTTCAACCACAACAGGACCCAGCAGATTTACAGCTTTCCCCAAACCCAACAGACGGACCCTCGCACGCCTGAGAAAGCAACCCCATGCAGCCTGCCCTGGGCCCTTGGCCTCTTGCACAGATATTTGGGGAAAAGCAGAGGAAACGTAAAAATTCAGTAACTTCTCACATGATGGAAAGCCAAAATTTGATAGTTGCCCACACCTGAGCATGACGGAAAGACAACACAGAGAGCAATAAGTGCCCACTCTCCATGGGTGCTCTACGTCAGTCAAAACTTTTCTGGGGTCCTTCTTTCTGCACAAGAAGAGCTGGTTGCTTACCCCAAATCCAAGCGCAAATCTTGGGTGCTCGGATGATGAACAACAGCTGAGCTCAAATCCCCAACCTTTGAGCCCTTGAGCTGCTCATCATCACAGACGAGGCTGAAGTTTGATCCAACGGAAGAGCAACGCTTTGAGGAACATTGGGTAAAACCCAAAGCCGGCCTTGGGACGTGGAACACGATCCCAACCTTCTCCCCAGCACCCTGCAAGTTTTCCACCGAGGTGGTTTGCAGCTCCACGGAGAGGCACGTGTCCTGTGCGGGACATGACAAACACCCAAAGGCCAAAGATGGGACAGGTCAATATGTTCACTCTTCCCAAAGGTCAGGGCACCGTCACCTCCTCACGTCAACAGGGCCAACCCCTTCCCCCTTGGATCGGCAATTCAAGGACAATATTCTCACCCCAGCTTTCTGCTGGCAGCTGCTGGGCATGAAGCTCGTTCTGGGCTGACAGCTCCTGGCAACACAGATGGCCATTTATAGCTTAATTCCCTCCAAAACTTGACAGAATCAAATCTGATTTATATTTAAAACCTGGAAATTGTGAGCAGATGGGAAGAACGAGGGTCTTCATGTGAAGAGCATTTAACGGCACGACAGAAAAATCACAACACTTGCTCAAAAGCACTTGATATTCATCAAGGCTCAGCAATCCTTATTGCCATCTCTGGTTTTTCTCCCCATCTTTCCCAATTAAGAGCATCATGTTGGCAGGTTAATGGGTAACGCAACAGGCGGCTCCAGTAATGGGCTCTCGACATCCTGCAAGGCAGATGGAAGCGGTCCTCTCTATTACCGCACTTTCTCACCCCATTTCTGCGCCCTTTGCATTTCCTAGCAGTAGCACAGCAGAAGTTCATTGCTCATTTGCATGCTTTGGAGAAAGCACTTTAGAAACGTGGAGCATCACAGCTAGGATTGGGCACAAACCGCTCCCCCATCCTGTTTTTTCATTTGGACCATCTGAGAGCTCAAGAGGAGAGTCCATCCTTTGAAAAATTAGCTCAATGCACCACATATTGCCCCAACAGCTTCTGCTTTATTCAACCACTATTCTACCTTTCATTGCAAGTGGAAACACATTAAAAAATAAAATCATTTCATTCCCACATAGATAAAACCCATATCTGGAAAGCATCACCAAGGATCTCCAGCAGCAAACCAGACATTACATCCAATGAGATAAAAGGGAAGCTTTTACTTGTGAGCCTTGAAAGGAATCAAAAAAAGGATCAAATCAACACCAAATCATCAAAGTTTTGTCAAAAATAATTCTGGAAAGATCTAAGAGAGATTTACCTCCTTGCTAGCACAGTGCCAACAGCGTTGTAAAGGGATAGCCCAAGCTGCAAACCCCAAATTTCTCTCCATATTGAGCATCTGTGATGAAGAGCTTCATTACCTGTGCTGGAAAGTTGCTTGGATCCTCAGCCATCATTAATGGGAAATGGATTTCATGAGGCGTGGCAAATCCTGCTAAATTTACGATTATGGTTTATTTTGGTTAGTATTTATGCTCTATTTGAAGAGAGCTATAAAAACAAATGTAAAAGGATTTGCTGTGCTAATATATGCATGCCTTGCTTTTAGATGCTATTACTTGATCAATAATTAGATTTGAGGAGCGTGTTACGAGACAGCCAGCACCGCAGTCGTAAACTGGTAATTTTGCTAAGGATGCTCTAGAAAGCGCTGTGAGGTTTGCCGCCCAAGATGCAAATCT
Source organism: Cariama cristata (assembly GCF_000690535.1). Lineage (NCBI taxonomy): Eukaryota > Metazoa > Chordata > Aves > Cariamiformes > Cariamidae > Cariama > Cariama cristata. The sequence continues at coordinate 22,744 of NW_009626194.1, read as the reverse complement.
CAGATGTAAACGGAGGGGAAAAAAAAATAACTAGAAATGAATTATTTTCCTCCTTCAGCACCACGAAAGAAGCCAAGAGGTTGCCGACCGGACCCGCCACGTACCTGTGGAAGCAGCAGGGAGCAAACGATGCCCAAAGTGGCCTCGAAGTTGTCTTTGAGCCAGAGGCCGACAGCATGGATGCAGCCTCGCACGTGGATGATGCTGAGCAGCTCCAGGCGCTGGAAGAGAGCAGAGAGAAGCATCAAGGTTTTTGTTGAGATGTTGGGGTGGGGGGCAGACGTGGTTTCTTGCATTTGCTCCTTCTTGCAAGGCAAAGGAGTGGCACGAGAAGTGTTTGGGAACTGATTTCTTGGATTGGACCTTTCCCTGGGTTTTCTTGCCCAAAAACAGTCCCTGGGAGCTACGGACTGTACGCATGGAAATACTGCAGCTCTCCACTGCGATACGGCCCCACCGGCACCCCCAAAGGCCTCAGAATCAGCTTCTCTCCTACCACCAAGCCTCAAAACACAGCTCAGGACCAGCATTTCCCGGGGCTGACCCTTTCGGCCACATCAAAGCCTACAGGGACTACCCAAACATGCCATGAGCCTGCCCATCCTCTGCGAGCCTGAGCAACCCTCTGAGATGCCAGGGAAAAGCAACGAAAAACGAGTTGATACGCAGCTGCCGCAACAGCCACCCTTGGTGGGGAAGAGCTCACCTGCGGATAACGCATTTGGTTTAGGGGGTTTGGGGAAGGAGAAGCAAATCTCGTGTGTACGTAGGAAAAAGCCAACGCTACCTCTTTATCAAGCGTCCTGTATCCACACAGGGTGTTAATGACTTCTCCAGGGACCTGTGAACAGAGGACTGGTGAATAGACTTAGCTCAGAGGAAGCCAAAGGGGAAATATAAGAAATAAGAATAAAAAAAAAGAAATAGAAGAGCTCGCCCAATTGCCTCGACCATTCAGCGTAGCAGAAGGCAAGCAGCTACTCTCAAACCTCGCTTTGCTACCGCGGGCTCCTTTTCGCCCAAACGCAAGGCTGAACCATGCACGTTGGCCATAAGTTCTCGGGTTTTCCGATTTATTTTTTTTTTTATTAAACCACTTTTCTCTCTGGTTTCTGCTGTTTCAGAGGGTGCTGAGGTCCCCCCAGTGCTTTTCCAGTGATTTGAGCCGCGACCACCTCCACATCATGCCAGCATTTCGCAAAGCAGCTCTTTCAAAACCTTCCCTTGATTTTCTCCTTGTTTAATTCCAGCCACCTTTTCTAACACCTTCAGTCACGTCTCTGCTTCATAATAAAGGGGATTTCACAGGGATTAAACATATCGGACTCTCCAAAACTCAAGGGGAAATTTCCCCAAAGTCTTCCACCACTTTGAGGAGAAATGTAAGGATTTCAGACTCCCCCAAGGCTTAGATCTTTGTTGGCCAACAAAAACGTTTCAACAGCTACAGCTAACGAGAGAAATCCCAGCCAAACACTGCTATTCAGGACCTCTATAAAATAAAATCAAACCTAATTTCTCTGCTTCTGTCAGGATGGAAGGTGGTACGTTTTGGGTTACAAAACTGATTCTTGCTCATCCCCAAGAAAACAAAGCCGGAGAGTAGCTCCAGCACATCCTGAGCTAGTTGGGTACTTTGCACCTCTCGGGATTGATCTTCTGATGGGTTTTTTTTCATGGATCAAACAGCAGCTTCCATAACACCGTGTATTTCTAAAGGGGCCTTGTGCCCATAAAATAATAATGTGCTGAAATTATTACGCTTTCAGAAAGATGGCTTTGACAACCAGTAAAAGCTCCTGGACAACAAAACAAAAACATCCTGTGCTTCAGAGGTGCAGAGATGAAAAAGAGAAATGTGCACATTCAGATGTAAATTATGCTTTCCTGCAAGACACAGCATAAAAGAAACGTGCACCTCTGGACAGACCCCAGCCATAAAGCTGCAACTTCTTCTTCCTGTAACGGGCAGGGAAATTATTCGAGCGCTATCCTACCAAGAGTGTCTGTACCCACCACGTTACCCACAGTGCTACCAAAAATCCCATCTCCCACCACTTCCAGACACTATTTACAAACTGGGTGTAGTTAAGGAGACTAATTAGTCCCTGTGCATACGAAGGACTTGCAGGGAAATCTGGTGACCAGCAGCAAATCCCCCGTCAGCATCGCCGAGGGAGGTCTCACCCAGGGTTGCACCACGAAATGGGAAGCCTCCAGCATAAGGGGAATTTGCAATGCTCTTAAGGTAAGTGCTCTTGCCTACAGTGGTACAAAGGAACATGTACCTGGCCAAGGGTCCCTCTATTTGGTTCACATTATAAAAATAAACGCTTTTTCTTGATAGCTTTCAGTTGTCCTTGCTTTTCAGACTCACTTTCATGGCCATCACAGGATTCTTGCCGGTGAAACACCACTGCTTTCTATTGGGGCCATCATTTGAACCCATCTGACTATGGCACAAATTCATCACCACTTTTCCTCCTTCTTGCGTTAAATAACCAAGGGTTCCTCAGTCATCTCCAGCCCTGCCCGTCTGTTTGAGTAATTCCCTCAGCACCTTGTATTTGGGAGAAGCATGGAAGATAGAAAGGTGAGGTTTTAGCCTTGATCGACTTTTGTCAAGGTCTTGCATGGAAGAGAAGGTCAGAGCTGAATTGAAATTTGTAACACAAAACCACGCAGAAGCCTTTATTCCTCCAGAATGCATTTTGATGCCTTCAGAGATCACAAAAGAGCAACACACAGACGTTTAAAACCCACCAAGGGCAGAAGACTGCAATCTTCGCACTTTTCATTTAATCAACTGCTTTTCTCCCCAAGATCAGTGCCAAACGTCAGCGGTGACACTTCACAAGGGGGTTCGGAGACGCTGCACTTGGCAGAGGCACAGCTAAGCCGTGGCTTCCTGGGAGAAGGCACAACTGCATTGGGAAACCATTTAGAAAAGCACTTTGAGACGAGGATCCAGGCTCACACCCTCAAGTAGCAGCATATGTGCCCATTCCTTCTTCCTGGGAAGATTTTAAGGTCTACAACCTCAGAGATGAGACTCTTCAAAATAGCCAGGGCATTTTTGGAGGACGTCTGCTGTAATTAATGCAACTCAGCCTGTCCTGGAAGATGCCCCAAGGGATGCAACACAAAGCTCTTGGAGGGCATTGTAATAGAAAAAGTCTTTTCTTGGAAAACAGGATAGTTGTACAGCTGTATGTAATGACAGGTTGAAAACATTGCAACCAACCTCCTAATCCACGTTTCACGCTCCTTCCTTCAGACAGGCCCACCGGAGCACCAAGCAACCATCCAGCCAGGAAAATATTCATCCAAGCAGCGTGCCAGGCCCAGCAAAAGCTCTGAAGTCAAAATTTCTGTGTCTCAGAAGCGGTGTGCACAGAGGGAATGTCTCCTTCACGGGATATTGTCTCGTGTTGCCTTGGTTTGGAAGGTTGGACTGAAACGCCACAGAGCAGGAGGAACAACCAAACCAACCTGAACGCTTTGCCAGTATCCACCCACCCCCCGCAGAGATGGGGCTGTATCGCACGGCTCGCTCCTATCAGCATCTCTTCTTCTTTCCACAATATTACATTTCCAAATGACCTCCTCTGGTACCTCTCTACTTAAATCTCAAAGGCCCTCTAATCAAAAGGATGCTTTGTTCTCTTCATCTTCCATTCATGAAGGCACAAATAGAGAAGAAAGACGTGAGAAGAGAAGGGTTCCTTGCCCTACTAAGAGTGGATTTATAACTGGTTGATAAAAAGGTTATTCACGGCAGAGAGATCACCGTGTTCACCTCTACCCAACACAGGAGGATTCATACACGTGCCCGGGTGGGTCCCTGGTTATCCCTCCAGCTGCAGGGCCAACGCAAGATCTTCTCTTCAGCCCTCAAGTAACGTATTTTGGTGGAAAGGGTTTTCAGCGGGGCTTGCATGTTGCTAAGACCCAACCAGGTATGTCCAGAGTATCGCACACACGTACCTTCTTCATTGCAAGGAGCAGAGGTCCTTCTCCCACCTTCTCGGCCCACAAAGAAAACCCCCACGATGACTTTGCAATTTCAGCAAATAGCTACAAATAAACATGCTGGAGCTTACGGTAAATATAATTACGGGGGGTTTCACTCCGTTGTTCAAATTTTTATTAGCTTGTTTTATGTCGCAGGCAGCAGAAAACTCCCAAGGGAGCTGGTTCTCTCAATCCATTTCATGTACTACTGATACTGTGTTGGGCTGATTTCTTAATCAAAAGTGCCCTGCAGTGCCAAAAATCAAATCTCTGAAAAATGAGGCTACATCTATCTACCTGGTTACTGTTCTTCCCAAGAACAGGTTTCATTTCTCATGGAGATTTAGATGCATTTGGTGAGGTCTCGCTTCCCATAAAACCGCTCAGGCTGCCAGAACCACATTCATGGGCTTTAATTCTTGAAAAAAACGCAGAGGATTTAGTGTGGACTTTCCCTCCCAGGGGCTGGCTGCTCCAGTCCTTCGCTAGAGCACCCTCCAGACCCAGCTCATTGCAACGGGAAGCCAAAAAGTTGCAGTATTTCTTACCCTGCTATGTTAATCATCTGTGATTTCTTATATCTCCAATACTGTCTGCTGCGCTGAGGTCTTGTTTGCCAACTTGTCACCCAAAACCGTGGGGAGTGTAAAAATACTGAAAAATGCACTTGACTCTCTCCAACACATCCTCACTCGTAATATAAAAGGACAATACATGAATTTCTAATTCCTTCCTCAGGAGCTTTAGGATTCTTAACCAATCCTCTGATTAGAGACAACTATTATTTTTGCAGCTGATTTGTATTGACCTCCACTGACAATTAAAACATCTCAGATTTCCCTCTTTTTCCATTAAAAATCCAACAGCGATACGAGATTGAGGATATATTTTTCTTGCACAATTATTAAAGCCTGAGGCACGGCCAGGGTTCAGAGGCAACGCTGATACTCCTGATGCTCTGAACCTCAAGGAGGTTTTGCTGCCAGGATTATGCTTAGCAAATCTTTTTTAGTAACGTTCATAGCATTTCTGGCCAAGCAACCGGGGATATTTGCACTTTTTTTTCCCCTGCCTTGGCCCAGCTCCCGGCATTTTATCCACAGCATGTGTTGGATTGATTGCAGTGAGCTGGACGGTTGTATTAAACAAGACGGTGTCAGAGCACTTAGCTTAGTCTCAGCAGAAAAGCACTGCTTGGCGGGGGGTGTCTTGATTTTCAGCTCTGAAAATCAGCACAGGAGACCCTAATGGCTCTGCAAACCCCCTCCCCGCTCTCTCCATCTCTGTTGGACCCAACTCGCAGCGTGTCGGAAACACAGCCTTGCAAGGGCAGTTGCTCAGGAGACTTTTCTTATTTCATTGCACAAGGGTGACTCGCTATCCATGTACCTCTCCTGGCCCCATTTTCAGCAAAACCCCCCAAAATCTCCTCCTTAGAAGGAGACACCAGCAAACGTGACCCCCCTGCACCGCTAAACCCCGCAGCGGTCGGCTGGGAAACCTGTCCTCTTGGCCAGGAAAGCAGAGGACAACACCTCCTTCGGATCCATGCTGAGATGCAGCCAACTCCTTTTACGATGCTGCTATTTCTTTGCAAAACCATTGCAAAGATCCTCCAAATCATTTTGTATCACAGATTAGGTTGAAAAATCAGAACTCAGCATTCCTAACAACTCCTCGGCATGATACAAATGCAATTAATAGCCCAGTACTTTGTTATTTATTCTACATTAAAACAGCAGACCCTACTAAAATACAGTGTAGCCCATATATTTATTTTTTAGTTTCTTTAGCATCTCACACTGATGCTGTCTCAAACTGCTTTGCAAGATGGCAATGTAGTTTACAAGAAACCCTATAGTGCAGAAATATACAGTAGTAACCAGCTGGAAGAGAGTGTTTTGCTGAAATATTGACTGAAATAAAGGCATTTTCCATGCCTTGGTTGCCTTACCTTCCTGATACAGCACGTGTAAGGCACCCCGCAGGCCAGCGGCCCGCTGCCGTTGCAGGAGTGGTACTGGTTAACCTCCCAGTCGCGGTACTCATCGCCACCACAGCAAGAAAACTGCAAAAAGAAGAAAAGGAGAGGCTGAGATGTGCAGCTGAACAAACCTTGACACCTCCAGCCCACCAATGCATCTCCCCACCAGCCTTGCCCTGCATGTCCAATGCCACTTTGCACCACCTGCGTCGAGAGCCCCAATTACTTTCAGAAACTGGAAAGCAGAAATGGGAAGTTGAAGAGACCGTGTAAAAAAAGAAAAGTGGGTGTTTAGCCCCGTTTAGCCCCATTTTAGAGGCGTGTGGCAGTTATAGCTGCATACATGCATGTATTGGAGGCATCCTTGCTTTCACGAGCCCGGGAAAGATCAGGCTCATTCATGCTTCACTGATTTAATTACAGGTGACTAATCCATCTTATTCCCGGAGCATGCAGGAGAGATGGCTCTTTCAGCGCCTTGAATGAATGTAGTTCTTGGCTCTTGAAGGCAGCTCAGTTCATCGGTGCCATTCGACAAAATGCTAATAAGCCTCCGCAGTCTAACAGGGATTTCTCTTCCCGTCAAGTTAAATTAGAGATCAAATGCTACAGCTACAAAGGAAAAAAGCTTCTTTTTTCTTCTGTTCACACAATGAAAAAAAAAAGTTTAATGAAAGTCATTTTCTGTTCTCCGCAGAATAAAAGTGGGCTTATTATGTTCCAAGTCATCCCTTCTTTTGGTAAACAAGCTTGAATCTTTACATTTTTCCCCTGGAAAGAAAAGCCTGAAGTGGGCAGGAGAGGTGTGTGTGCTTGATAAGACAGAAAAAACCCAGGTTTTTCCCATGTCTTTAAGCACCACACTCTTCAAGGAGCAGGTTTTGGGAGAGGTGAACACCTGCTTCCCCTCCTGCTGATGGGTTGGTGGCACCAACAAGTGTGGTGGCCATACTTGGCCAACGGGAGTAGGAAAAGCCACCAGCTCTTGGGCTCCTCCTGGCCTTCTCCCATGCCAACATGGGCAGATATGGCCAGGAGCAGCCATTTTCTAACTATTTTCTAACCTACCTCCAACTCCTCTATTGCTTTTAATCCTACTCCTATCAGTGAGGAAGACCTTGCCAAAGTCACCTAGAAAGAGAGGGAGGAAAAACGCCTACAGGGATATTGGCTATTGCTACCTGTTTGATACCCCCATGCTGCAAAGAAGTTTTTAACATTTGCTTTTATAACTGTGCAAAATTTGGTACAAAATCCTTATAACAAGGCTTAGTAGCTGCCGGGAAGCCTCATCAGGGTGTCTTCTTCTCTGCAAAGAGAGGTTCAGCCCAAACTACTGTTGCGCCTGGATTTATTTCTCGTAAGTCGAGACAGACTTTGTTGTGGGTTTTACTTTCATGCGGGCTCCTGGAGCTCAGAGAAGGATAAGAAGCAGAAAACCCAAAGAAAGCCCATGAAAAGAGCCTCGCAGGTCGCACCTGAGGAGCTCTCCGTGCCAAGGACTGCCGCTGCCACCCGCGAGATGCGGGCTCGTTACGGCTAAAACCATCGCCCTCGAAGCAACACGCTCGAACGAGCCACGTTGGTGAAAGCTGCCTTTAATCTTCCCCAAGAAGAAAGGAGGAGGTTTGCAAGCGCAACACTCTCATCCCTCCGAGCCTTATTTTGAGTTGGAACGACTCGGGTTTGAGCAAGAACCGCAGTCCCAGCAGCTCTTTGAAATTCAGATCCGGTGCTCAGCAAAGCGGTCTGAATTCTCCTCTTCCACCTGCATGCAGCAAACCATTAAAAAAAGATAAAGGGAGGAGCGGCGAAGAGCTGCCCTTAGTGACTTGCGGCAAACCTGGCTTTTTGAGTCATCGTGGTGTCCGGCCTCACATCCAAGGGCTGCAAAGCGCAGTAGTTCAGCAAAAAGGAGTGATAAAAACATGTAAGTATTATTTTCTTCAGGGTAATTTATTTCCATATCTACCAGCTCACAGGCAGCCAGACCAAGTAGGTGTCAACAGGTAAAACCGCATTATTTGTGCCATCATCCTGGTAACGTAAAATATTAATGGCTGGCACTTCAGACCATAATTACTACTTCTTTTTACTGTATGATACTGGTTTAAGTGTGTGAAAGCGGTTGGCTCTAGTTTAAAGCATCACTTGAGAGAGTGTTTAAGCAAAATTCAAATCCTAAGGAGCGCAGTGTGGTTTTGTCTGACCTAAATAAGCCGTGTGCCAGCTAACCTGTGCATAGACAAGGCTTTTAATCAGGAAAATGGCAAGAATAACCACCAAACAGTGATAACAGGCTGCTCTGAGCTTGTGTTTTATCAAAAAAGCAGGTCTGGGTGCAATCCTTCCAGAGGGACCGCAAGTTTTCATCCTTTCAAAGTGAACCGAGCTCCTTAGGTCCTGCAAACCCAATTCCCTGTCTCTTCAAAGCAGTTTTTCCTCTACATTGCTTCTCCCTGCTCCTGCCCTCAGGATGAAGCAGCGCTGTATTTCAACTGCTGACGTTGCTGCTGTTCCCGGTTTGGAAATCATACGCTAATAGAAAAGCTCACAGCAATGAGCCGCACATTCTTGCAAAGCTCCTTCTCTCGCCACAAGATAAAACGTGTGGATGTTAAAGCCTTATCAGCATCACTATAAATGGCCACAACTTCTTTTAGTGCAGAGAGAGACTCTGAGATGAAGATCTCCCCCTGAAAACTTTTTATTAAAAGTTACGTGAAGAAGTAGACAGGAAAAATGTTGTAAAAAGGGGGTGAGATGATACGGTAAGTGCCTGATCCTTGCTTGTTTGGAGATGCAGAAACCTTCCTGCAAACGCATCCGCTTTTTCTGGAGATTTGTGGTCTCACCTCCTTGCCCAGGCTCGCTTGAGAATGGCTCTGGCATGGGCTTTCCGACTGCTCGCGGCAGCATCCATTTATCACTCGTACAGAGAGGTCTGAATTAGAGCATCCTCTTACAGAGGTTGGAGTAAAACTTGAAAAAGATTCAGTTCTTTCTCAGGATCAGTTGCGTCTCGAGACCTTCAGAGAGCTCCCAGTCTTATTAATGTGCTCGGCTCAGTGACGATGACTCCAAGAGTCAAAAGCAGGTATTTAAGCCAAGAGAGGGGAGCCTGGAGGGCACCACCGGCCTTAGATTCCAGCTACATCAAAGAAGCAGCAGCTTCAGAGTCTCCCTTTCTTCAAAGCGAGAGAGAAGATTCACATATTTATGATGCTTCAACCCATAATGAAAGCAGAGAAATCAAGCCGAGGTGAGAACATTCAAAGTTCATCCAAAAGCCGCTTTGCCCGCAAAGCCCGGCTCTGCTCTCCAAAACCAACCAACAGCACTGCGATTTCCCTCCTAGATCTCAAGTTTTTGTGTTTTTCCCCACTTTTTTTTTTCATTCACCAAATGCTTTGAGCCAAGTGCTTCCCTCCCGCAATGACACAGAGAACAGGCAAACCAACTACCCTCACTCAAAACATGAGCCAACCTCCATCCCCCAAGTTCCCAGGAACGGCTTCTCACCAGTACTGGAAAAACCAAACGATACGTCACAGCCAACCAAGCTTGCCCAGACCGGTCACACACTTAACAGTGTGGATAATAAGTTAAAATCCGGACTTTACTGGGTTTTTTGATGTACTCGGGGGGGTGCATCATTGTTTTGCTGAAGCGCAGCTACCTTGAGTTTTGAGACAACAGGGAAACATGTCTAGCTGGGGCTCAATGGCAGCAACTAGGAAGGCATTTTAATTTAATACTTAATTTAACATTTAGTACCCCAAACAAACTATATGGTGCATAAAATACAAGGCAACAGAAGCAGAGTATCAAAAGTTTGGTTAAAAAAAAATAAGATTTGCAGGGATGGTTTTATCGACCTGCAGGTTGGCTCGAGGACAGGGAATGGATCCTACCAACCCTGGCAGGCTCTAAGCATTAGATATGAGACAGAATATGCAACCACACACCTAAAAAAATTAACGCAGACTATGTCAAGCCCCAATACTGGACTGGACATAGCTCTCGCCAGTCCCAGGAGCAGCTCGC
>NW_009626194.1:1371-12637 GCF_000690535.1 Cariama cristata | reverse complement strand
TTTTCCTGCCTGAAACAGGGGCTTGCCCAGCTACCGATGACACCTCAAGTAAAAAGACTTACCTAAGGTGGCCTGTCTAAGGGTCGTCGCAGCCCCGAAGCAGCTTTACCACGTGTTATTTTATTCCTCCATCTCTCTACGCAGGTTAGGGTAGCTATCGAAAAGCTTTCTGGCGTTAGGCACTGGTTTCCCATCAAGACTGGGAAATAGAAATATCCCGGTATAGTCCACACCGTGGTGTGGAGCAGAAGATGCTCTTTGCAGGGCACACCAGTGGCAGAACAACTCACCAAACCCCGCTGCGGGGTGAGCTTGGAGGCTGGGAGACCAGCCACAAAGCAAAACTGTGCAAAAAGAGCAGTGCAAACCAAGAAAGACCAAGATGTTCAAGACAGATCAAGTAAGGCGCCCTAGGGATGGGAATAAACTCTAAAAACACAGAGAAAACTAATGCTCCTGCTTCAGGGAGGCACGGAGTTAACCACTCCTTGAAAAAGTTCACCACCAGACCTCCTCGATGCCACCCCTCCTCCAAAACCAAACCTTTTCTTGTACAAAATCCAAGATGTTCTTGAAGTCAAGGTCATCATAGTAGTGTCTGATGCCCTCTTGGATGTTGGAGTGGAAAACTGCGTTCATCTGGCGACAGAGAAAAAACAAAACCACATCTCACGTGGAAAAGGCAGTGGGAAAATATTGCAAAACATGAAAATGTTTTCATAGCAAGCATTGCGAGCTGTTACCAGAATACAAATTTAACCCACATGCTGGCACAAGCCTATTCCTTGGGACAAAAATCATCATTTTTGAGGTCTCAGGGTCAGCAGCCTCCCGCAGCACCTCTTGGCTTCCTGCACAAGCGAACAGATCCACACACCTTTACCCACCCGATTTTTCCTATTAAATGTAATTATTAAGAGAACTTCTTTGAAAGCTCCCTCAAGCTCTCCAGTCCCACTGCCTAACAGGATTGTAGCCACTGGTAGGGGGGTTTCTGCTGCATTAGGAGGGGCCGGAGGAGGTGAAATGGGCTGTGACAGCCAACACCGCAGGCTGCACGGTGGATTATCCGTGGGACGAGCCCCGTGCAGGAGCAGAGACCTCATCGGGGCCCTCAGTCGTTCCCAATCCCAGCAAATCATTCAGTAATTCAATCATGCCCTGAAAGGGAACGGTGCAGCCAGGCTGGGGCTCTCCCTGCTGCTCCTTCAGCCGAGGACGCTTTGACACATCAGGCACTTCACATTAAACTCTAATTGAATCGAAAATGTATTTTACAGATGCCTGGGAAGCTTATTAGCGAGCTGGGAGCGGAGGCTCAAAATGTCCTATGCAGCGCCTGGCGCAGGTTTGCCATTTGGCTCCTGACAAACCACCAAGCAGAAACATTAATGAAGCAAAAAGGAACTTTTTTCTGAGTTAGAAGCAGGGGAAAGGGGGGGGAAAGAAAACGTTGTTTTTCATAATTCACTCTGACATGAAAATTAGAGGTTGGGCAAACCGGGAACGGGGAGAAGAATGTGGAAAAAAGAGAAATGAAGGCACATCAGAGTGGCAAACAAAGCCTGCCGACAGCAAGGGATCAGGCACGGGGAGTTGAAAAAACCTTTAAGAAATTGCTCATGTGGAAGTTTATTAAAACGTTAATTCCTGCTTTGCCCACCGCTAAGACCAACACAACGGGCAACGCCCGGGTTTTACTGTTTTCTGCTTGTTTTCCCCCAGACAGGCTCACCCCACAACCCTACTGCTCCTTGAGAAGATGCCAGCCTGGAGGGAAGCCTCTGTAATTAAATCTTGATTATCAGGTGGGAGATAAATGTCGCAGGGTTAAATCATTCAGTTCTGGTTATGAGACCTCTCCACTCCCTTCCCTTCAAGGACGCCAAGTCCGTTATCTCAGATAATCTCCAAAAACCCATTTGCATATCAATGTTCAGTAGCTTCGAGGCCACTAAATTCATTCCTCATCCCCGCTTATTTAATACAAAATCCAATTAAATATGTTTTTAAGAAGTTTAATAAACAACCATTGTTCCAAATGCAGATTTTTTTGCCTCCGAACAATTTTAGGCCAAGCGGATTCATCGCTTGTTGGATCTCTCTTTTCTCTCTCCCTCATTGTTTGATTTTTAATTAGGTTTTCATATTGCCTGTTAAATTTAAATTAAGGGACAATTTAGGCGCTAATGGCTTCTACTCAATCCAGTTTAATCACAAGGTTGCAGTCCCCTCTCCTGATGGTACCGGCGTTTCCCCCTTGCATCCCTGCGGTGCAGGATGGTGCTGAGCACCATCACTGATGCTCAAAGGCGGAGCAAAGCAGAGGACTTGATGCCGAATTTCACAAAAATACAGCTTCTATGTGGCAGCACATACTGATTTTTGGACGGGAAAGACTCAAGCAACAATGTTTTCCTCAGAGAGGCACGTGTCTCCACCGGTGTACGGTATTTTTCAGGGATCAGAGGGCTCTGAAGAGCTCTGGGAAGGTGCTGGGGGGAGTCGGCTGCAGCACCCAAAGGGCAACATCCTCCCCCATTGGCTCCCTTCGTGTCGGGGCTCCCCAAGCACGTAACTCCCAACCCCAGCCTGGAGGGGTTTGAAAGCATCAGGCTGTCTGTGCACAGGGGAATCGGCTCTCAGAGCCCGTGAGCAGGGATTTCAGATGCTGTTCTCCTGCCCTGTGCACTCACCGAGCCAGCCGAGACCGAGATTAGCTATTTCATCGTTTGATCGATGGCAAGGGTAAGATTAAATTGAAAATGGCAGGGTTTCTCCAGCAGAAGGTGGGCAGCCAGAAAGGACATCCGTAGGAAGCACTTACCATCTCGCCGGCTCGGCTATAACTCAAACCTGTCCTTGCAAATGCAAGGCAGCAGTTAACGTAATTGAGGCGAGGAGCTTAATGAGCCCTCCAGAAAGAAAAAAAAAACCAACCCGCAGGTTTTTGGCTGTGCACAGGGAGCTGCAGCTGCGGCGGGGGCTCTGGGTAGTGCTGGGGATCCACCGCAGCTCTGGAGCACGATGGGCAGCCCCAGAAGGGCAAGAGCAATGGAAACCTCCCATTTTCAGGGCAGATGCTAACAGATACGTGAGGATTTTCCTCCTGGATGACACGCAGGACTGCAGTTTGTTGCCATGAAGCATCCAAAGGCCTCCTGATTGCACCCACCTTGTTTTCAAAGATGATTTCGATGAAAATCAGCAGTAGCTCCGTGAGGAAGATCACCAGAAGGACCCAGAAGAACTGAAAAGAGAAAGGGAAGGATTAGCCCTGCTCCAAGTCTGTCAGTGGTTAATCGCAACAAGGGAGACCTGGAAACCGAGAGCTGCTTTGAAACACTTGGAAATCAGATCATTTCATTACGAGCTCCTCAGGGAGCCGCAAATCTCTTCCGAAGATCTCAGTCCTAAGAGGGAAAGCAGTTTGCTCCCTTGTAGAAAGTGCGGCAGGAAGGAAGGAAGCAAGGAAGGATTGAAAAAAGAAACCAGATGCAATTTGAATGTCCACATTCTGCACGGGAAACAGGTAAAATGGATGCAGTGGGAGTAAACGTTAAAATCGCTGGGGAGCTATAGGTGTGCAGCACCCCTCTGCGATGGGATGCTGGCACTCGGTCAAACACTGATGTTTCCAGGCTGGGCATCCAATGGAGGATCATCCATCCCCCAGAGTACGGGCAATAACGTGTGCCTCTGCCAGAACTGATTGTGGCAACAAATTTAGGCTGGAGATCAATCTCCTGACGGAGCAAACGACTTAATCTAGAAGGTCTAATGTTCTCGCAGCCCACACCCATCAGCCCCCTAATGCTTTGGTCCCTAAACTGAGAGGTCCCATTGGGCATCGCATCCGACTTCGCAGAGGATGGAGAGCAAAGCTCTGCTCAGCTCACACTTCTCTTCCCAAGGCTACCTCCATCAGCGACTTTGGAGACTCGCCAGAAGAAGGAAGGTGGAAAGTTACCATGGTAACTAGCTAAAAATCCAAAAGCTAGTTAATAAAAGGGGGGGAAGAGGTAATTTATTACCACGATATTCACTTGGGCCACTGGTTTACCAGAATAGCCTGTTTACAAAGGCAGCTAGGGCAGGGCCCCACGTGCCCAGAAATTATTTCCCAAGCTCAGCAAAACCAAAGCACCGTTGGAGCAAAACCCCACTTTGCGCCTCAAACCACTGAGGTTTTTAATTAACCACCCACCGATGAGTTTTGCACCATACTTATTTGCTAAGAGCCAGCTAGCGTGGCCCCACGGGAGGAGCAGCACCTCTTTGATCACCAGCTAAATCAGCTCATAATGGGCCTGGTATAATTAGGCAAGGAATCCCATAATTAAGGAATACAATTAACCAGGCACCTGTTATCTCGTAGGCAGAGACGAGATATGCAAAACGCTGCACGCATCTAAACTGCTATAAAAAGAGGTTGCTTCGAGAGGAAAGACAAGGTGGTGCAGTTCACGGTTTTACCAAGCTGGGCACGCCTAGATCTTGCAATGCTGCAGCAAGAAAGAGAAATTCAATTTTGGAAATATTTTTGGTTTTCAATCTTAGTTAAAACCCAAGGGGGGGTTTTTTTTTGTGTGTGAAAAAACCGAGGGGGGGGGGGGGGGGGGAAGTGCTTTGTCCTCTGTTTAACCAGGAAAAAGTACAAACTCTTACCAATCCCACTGTGAGCAGAGATAAAAAAACATGGCTTCAAAGTCCAAGTGGGGACGACCGCCGTGCTCGCTGTCAGCCCACCGCACCAAGAAACGCCTAAAAATCAGCAGGATGCGCCACGCAGAGCCTTTCTTCTCACCAAACCTCTGAAAGCACCAACCCTGCAGCTCTTCCCATAAATCAAGAATTTTAGCCCAAGAGACCCCTCGTGCCGGTTGCCAGACGGTTTTTTGCTCTTTCTGGTGCTTTGGCCATCGCACACCACACACCTCTTTCTTTTGTCCCCCACACTATTTCCTTCTTTCGGTCTCAAGTTCTGCCGTACAGCTTGTCAAGTTGGGATATAAAAGGCGAGGCTTATGCAATACAACTCTGCCTGCTCTGTGCATATTGAAATCAAGGCCAATATTTAATACCCAGGTTTGATATCTCATTTATAAGCAAATGGAGGCATGTTGTACAGAAGTCCATGGGATGCCAGGTCTACCCGGCTATTAGAAAAATGATGACGGAAGGTGGCTTTCAAATGCTCCATCAGATGAGGTTTGCAGGTAGCAAACCCCACCGTTTCCAAGAGAGCAAGCCCAAAAAAGAGCTTAGCTCATGGTCTTTATAAATGGGGGGAAAGTGCCAGCATTAACTGGGAAGACAGACAGGGCAGATGCTGATTCCAATTCCTTCCAAGAGGGAAACTGCAAATCTGGGAAGTCACATAGGGGATGCCCAGCTCCTCCTGGACACCCCGCAACAGTAACCTCGCCTTCAGAAAGCCCACAATCTCCCTTGTAATTTATAGAGGATTTGCAAGAAAAGCAACCACAAACCCAGGTCTCCAGCACAAGCCTTGAAAACCGCCCAGCCCCAGTGAAAACCAGCTCTCCTTCCCCCAGTAACGGCCGCACGGAGGATGCAAACGCTCCCCGGCCGCACGGACAGGGCAGAAAGTGGCACTTTTTTTGCATTCACAAGGATTCCAGCAACCACCGGTAACTATATAGACTTTTAGGGGCGAAACTGCTGGCAACATCCATGATGGTCTCTTGTAACTGTGCATTGCAGCCCTTGCTGTCTGCCAGACCAAATAAATCAGCATTTTGTTCCTTAAAAAGACTCCAGCAGCGAAATAAAGGGCAATGCCCCACATTAAACAGCATTTAATCCTGCCGTGAGCTGCCCTAAGTTTGCAGCAAGTTCAAAATCACAAAGCAAGCAAAAACCAAAAAATAATCACAAAGCAGTACACCAAGGAGCTGGGTTTTCCCCCAATTTTTGCAAAAATTCACTCTTTGCATGGAAGTGGTGGCACGCAAGTCAGCGGCCGTGTCTCCATGGCGTGAGCCTCCGGCCGGGCTTCACCGCTCGCGTCCCCGAAATGCTGCGGAGGGGGGACCGGGAAGGTGCCCGAGGAGCTCCTCCATCACAAAGCACAAAGCAAAGCCCAGCTTTCACCGAGAGAAGCTCCCCAATAAAACGTTCATCTTGCTCAAGATGAAAATCGATCGGGGGAAAAGTTGCTCAATTCTCATTAAATTAACACTCCTCGCAGCCAGCTCCTGTTAAAGAGCTCATCACTCCAAAAGTTCACAGTAAATTATACTGCTTAATTCCCTCAAATACCTTGGCAAAAAGATAAATCACCCCCATTCCTGCGATCAGCAGAGCTCCAAGCTGCTCCTGCCCTCCTCTAACAAGCCTCCAGCCCCGTTTCGTTCATCGTTCGTCTCCCCCCAAGCCCAAGCGAGCGCAGCAGGCAAGCGCCCTGGCACCGCGTTCTGCCGCGGGTTTGGAGAGAGGTCTCCTGCCAATTTGGGGAATTGCCCCCTTCCTTAGGGTCATTTTACGTACACGATATATAGGTTGTCTGGAGCGGTCCCTTCCCATATGCCCTCTGGGCGCCTGCTTTTCTGCCACCTCCGTATGCCAGAGAGGATGTCTTGCCATCAAGTTTCATCTCCCAGAAGCTTAAAACCCCCCTGAAATTCTGAGTTGGTCCAGAGCAAACGCTTCCAGCCCTGGGTCTGGCTGACAGAGGGTGCAAACCTGCCGCTGCTTCGTTTCCAGACCGCGAGCAGCGTGCGGCCGCCTCCAATTTCCAGCTCGAACGTGTCCTCAACCAGGTAGAAAGAAGGAACAGGGGTCAGTGGTGGGTTGGAGGCACCGAGGCTGAGGGATGAATAAACCACACAGGGATTTATTTGGGAGCCAGCCCAGGGAAGGAGACTTGAGCCATGGAGAGAGGCTGAGCATCACTCCTGAGCTCAGATGCACTCAAGACACTGATGGCCATGGGAGGCTCAGACATGCCAAACCCAACTCCAGCTGGATTTTGGATGGGAGAGGGATGAGGCAGGGAAAGGAGGAGACGCAGCCGTAGGATGGAAGAGCTCCTGGAGCAACATGAAAGCACCAGAGAAAACTGTGATGTTTATTTAATGTGAGCAACCTCCGTCTGTGAAACGCAGATGTGATCTCACAGCATGGCCAGGGAGAGCGACCGGCCACCGCAACCACAGGGGAAAAAAGTTAAAGAGAAAAAAAAAAGGAAAATCTCCAAAAATCCTTATTTTCTAACCAGCGCCAGGAGTTCCCCATGCAGTACCCAGGGGCTGATTAGGGAAACTATTTTCTTCTTGATGATCCATTTCCTACTTCAGCTCAGTCACAGGAAAGGACAAGATAGTAAGAGCGGTAACAAGGACGACAATTTCTAGAGAGCCCATGATACCAGCCAAAAAGGAAAGAAAGAAACCTGTAAAGAGATTCCTGGGTGCTCTGCAGCAGGACGCTGGGAAAGCTGAGGCTGAAGATGCTGCTCTTGAATCCTTCTGCCCTCTTGATGAACTCAACATTAAAACGGTACAGGCAGATCATAAACAGCCGCCTAATTTAAGAAATCAAGGAGATTTTTTACAAAAAGTTACCGGTCATACTTAAAGGACTCTACAAGACCCATATAACGAGACCCTATAGAAGCGAACGGAGGTGCAATAGAGGGGTTTGAACCCCTTTGCGAAGGGTGGAGATAATTTTATCCTTGTTCCAGGCTCTAGAGTCACCACTAAACCCCTGAGGGAACAGGTGCGGTCTGCGTGCATGCAAACAACCCTCCCAGCATTTGATTTTTATCCATTTCTATAGCTCCTTTGTTGGAGAAGCAGCTAAGTCAGCCCCACGGAAGCCAATGCAAGAAAAGGGTTCGGACCTACTAATATAAAAGTGCCAACAGGTCATCAAAGGATGGAAAATCTGGACTTCCCATCCCCGGGATGAAAAGAAACCTGTGCAGTTTAATTTCTCTTCCTATGAAGCAGAAATGCCCCCGGTTCTGCACGCACAGGAGTTTCCAGGATGGCAGTCCCCATATTTTCGGGCATCTGGAGAGGGAACTCATCGTTCCCTCTTGATAAATGGGAACAGATCCAACATGCGGCCACGTGCAACGCACCCGATGCAGAGGTGTGCGTCAAGAAATCTTTCGCTACCTGGGAGGCCGCTAAATCATCCCCTTCACAAGTGCCTGCCGCCTCCTCTGCCACCCTCCAGACCAGCCACGGAGTCATCCTCGTTTCACGTGAGCACAGAAACACGAATCCAGCTGCCTTTGCCCTCAAATTGAAACTTTCAGTAACGCTTTTAAAGAACCGTTTCTTCCTAATGACACGTTAGAGCTTGCTCCCATGCAGAGTGGCCCTTTCTAAGGGTTTGCTTTTTTCCTGAGAGACAGTTGCACGCAGCCCTTCCTCTAAAAACCCAAATAATTGTTTATTCCCACATAGAAACAGCTCTCTTAGTTACTTTGAAGAAAAATAAAAAAACTCAACAAACAAAATCTGTCAGGAATGTCTCCTACACAGATAAAACGAGGACAACAAAGCCCAGATGAAGAGACTTTGCAGAGCATCTTCTGTTTCAGCAGTACGGCAGTACCCCGCTCTCCCGGGACACCAATCTATCCATGCACTCACGTTATTTATTTAGGGCCATGCAACTTGGCCCTCCTGCCCCTCCACCCAGGCTGGGGCTCGTTACCCCTACACCTGGATGTCCGGCACACCTTTGTCAAGCCTCGAGTCAAAACACACCTTTCCTTGACGCTTCCGAAGCTAAATAACCCAGAAGCCTGGTTTTAATCCCAAAAGAGCCGATAGCCTCACAAATAATCAACTGGGACTCCCCAAGCGTCCCAGGCACGCAGCGTGGTCCATCCTCCACACCCTAGGCATCAGTCCTACCGCCACCGAGCCCCACAGATGCCTGCTCTGCCCCTTTGAAGACTAAATCTGCCCCCCAGACCTGCCAGGACCCCCCTTGTTTTCCCCTTTGGGCTTTCATAGCCTGCAACTGGGTCCATTTTCGGCTGCTGTTAACCCTTCCTTGGCCATAGCCCTGCTACCCTCCACTCCCATCTCAAGACCAGGATGGATGCCGTCGCTAGAACACGCTCGTGTTCCCAAAAACCCAAAGAAAAGGAGGGGTTTATGAACAGGGGTGGATGCCGCCTCTTAGACCCCCCCCTCCATCCAGTTCCATGAGCAATGGCTCCTTTCAAATCTAATTTCTTTCACAGTTTGAGGGCCAAGGAATCTAATTTCACCTCTTTCCAAGGATCTCTGTACCTGTTGCTTTCCCCCCCGCCAGGAAAATTATTTCAACGGCACAATCGGCTCAATCCTTTAACGAGCACCAGGCAATTCACTGGAAACTCCTAATGCAGATTAAACCACTTGGATGCTATTAATATCCTCTCAGAGTCTGCAAAAACCTCTCCTCAGTCTTATTCAGGTGCTCAACAGCATCCTTTCATCGTGCAATGGGTAGCATCGGCTTTATGAGATATAACTTTTATTTATTGAAAATTCATCCTGAGAAGGTAAGTACCTCCAGAGATGCCCATAAATAATCCACGCTTGGAGGATTTGCGGAAGGACTTTGTAACGTCGGCCCTTTACTGGGCTTTCCAGAAGCTGTGAAGCCCCACTAATTCACTGCGTGGACAGCCGTTATTACTGCAGTGGCCAATTTAGTGATGAAATTAAAAAAGAAAGGGGTGAGCACCAAGGCAAGAAATGCAACGTGCTGGGAGTTCGTTGGCGATGTTCAACGCGTGAGGCTCAGGAAGAATAAGGTTTGCTTTTTGCTGCTGACAAAACCTTCCCAAACTGCTCCTAGAAAGACAGTGAATGGGGACACCGCAAGAAATTCAGCATGAAAGTGCCAATAATTAGCGTGGCAAAAGGATCATTAATTCCCCCAGGGCTCCAGCCCCCTCCTCTCCCTCAGAGCCAAACCTGGGCCAAGCAAATCCTCGTTTAAAGCCCGTTGCAGCGATTAAAAAGCCCCAGCCAAGAGGTGAGCAACCCTTAACGGAGGAGATCGGCCACAATTTCTTGCACAAAGCTCCTTCTGCCACCCTGGTGTTTCCTACTTTCTCTCAAGCCAAGGCAATAATAATAATTAAAAGGGTTGAAAACCACAGGTTTAAAAGGAGAACAAGTTAGACGCAGAGAGTTGGGTAAAAAGTGCTGGCGAGTCCCTGCAAGGCTTTTTCTCGCTCTGTTTTGGGGGGATTTGGGTGTCAGAGGGTTTGCAGGTCCGTCCCACCCAGGAGGCGGCTGCGAATGCTCGTTACACAAATGGGGAGCACGAGAGGCTGCCCACGGGAGGCATCGGCGCTGTCTCCTCCAAAGCCCCTTGGCATCGGCTCCGGTCCCTGGGACCCTCTGCCTTTCGCTGGAAGCCTTTGCTCCTGGCTCCAGGCTGATTTCAGCTTCCCCGGCAATCCCGAACGCTCGCTGCTGCGCAAATGCCAGACCCTCCTCACTTCTCCACCCCTCTGGGCGGCTAAGCAGAAGAAAAATCAAGAAAATAGTGGTTTTGTTTTGAGAGCCTGTAATCAGAGCACGCTATATAATCAGCAGGCTTAGGAAGAAAAAAGAAATACACGCAGATCCCCGAGCAAACCTCTGCAGGAAGGGGTTCCTTCAACTGCTTTTTTCCAGCAGGCTCTACTTGTGTGCTAATCATCAGGAATTTGGGTTTTGGAGAGTTAAAGCAGCACGGCTGAAATCTGGCGATATTGGAACATCCAGAGAAAACTCTTTGTTGCGACTACAGGGAGCCAAGACCCCGGGGCAGCAGGCCCTGTACCCCAGGAACCATAAAGAGAAATGGGGTCCTGCAGTGGTGCTTTGAACAAAGCATCCTCTATTTAACCTAAAATTTCCCCGCCAGCAGACAAAAGCAAGTGGAAAAACACCTGGTGAGCTCCCTCGCAGCAGCGGTTATAAGCCCATATCAGTTCAAACACAGAAAAGCAGCTTCATTTCTCACGCAAACCTGAAACCAGAAGGAGCCGTTGTTTTATCGAGTTTTCCGCCGCGCTCGGTGTGCGATCTCCATCAGAGCACCCAGCCGGAGCCCCCAGGGGCTGCCGTCCCGGCGACCGATGCTGCCCTGGTTTGTAACGCGCCGCGCTTTGGTGGAGGTGGGATGCACGTGGCCTCCAAAACCTGCATCTCTGGCAACCAAAACCTGCAACCGCTTCTCCAGAAGCTGCATCTCACTGATGGGAAAAACCAGGCAGCAGAGTCCATTGCTG
>NW_009626194.1:373-1337 GCF_000690535.1 Cariama cristata | reverse complement strand
TCTTCATTCTCTAAGAGGGCACGAATAGCCAAAAAACAGCCTCAAGGAGATGCTGGTCAAATCCCATTTCGGCTGGAAATTGCTTTCATTTGTTCTGGGAGGGAATCTCCACGTTGCCCACCAACACCCCATTTTTTTCACTACACCCTAAACCGCCTGGTTCACCCTCATGAATTTTGCAGGGACAGAAAAACGCACCTCCAGCCATCAGCCGCAAACTTTGCAGACCCAGGCCAGCCCAAATTCACCCCAAATTCCTCCAACCACCAAAGTCACCATGCTCAGGGGACCGCGCCGAGCCTTTCGGTTCATCCCAACGCCTTTTCCAAGCCCTCTGGTCTGGGAAATTTGCCTCTCTACTGCAAATAGTCAAGGGACTCTTTCTTTTTGCTGGCCTGGAGGCGAGCACACCTGGGGCTGGGGAGTAAATGGAGGAGCTGGATACCCCATGCAGATCCTCTGCCCTCAGCCAAGAGGTTTTCCAGCACGACGAAACCACAAGGAATTCACCCAAGTCAAATATCCAAGTGGCTTAAGTGCAAGCAGTGCACCCACAAAACACGAACTCTTTTAAACTATTTCACTCAATTCTTCCAAACGCAGAAGAAAAGCAAGGGGAAGGTGCTACTTACTGGTATTTTCACCTCCTCTGACTTAAAACTCATTTTAAGTGGCTGCTACAGGGTAATGAATTAGCGCTGGCGGTGTGGCAGAGGGATGCTTTATACGACACCGCTGTTATAGAGTTTTTCCGTGTTAATTTTTGCCCCTTTCTCCGCACGATCGGAAAAAACCCAGCTGCTTGGACCAGCTCAGACCTCAGAGTGCTCTTACGTGCGTTATTCTGATTGCTTATATTCAGGGCCCCCAAGCTTCAAATCACTGTAGTAGCAGACTCCCTTCGAGGGGGAATTTGTCTTCCCAGAAGAAGGACAATTCTCCATCCACACAATAGCTCTGTGAT
>NW_009626194.1:0-258 GCF_000690535.1 Cariama cristata | reverse complement strand
GGGGAAGGGCCGCCGGCAACCCCAGCTCAGGAAGCCACATCATGGGTTGACCTTGGGAGTAAAAACACAAAATTGCAAACAAAATAAGTGGTGAAACTGATGGTGATCGCTGGAGTTTGCTTTTCAGGTCTTGCTGTTGCTGACATTTGGAAACAGTAGTATAGATATAAATATGCATTTTTATATATGTAAGTATTTATATACAGATACTTATGTTGGTTATTTTTTATATATATATAATTTTTATATACATACATA
>NW_009626193.1:0-9133 GCF_000690535.1 Cariama cristata | reverse complement strand
TGGCCGCGACTCGGGCTTTTCTGGCACACAGCAGTTTTCAGGTTAAAAAGACGCTCCGCTGATTTTTAATTTTTTTTTTTTCCCTCGGCAGAAGAGGATTGTGAACTTCCTGGGTACGTGCCGGCCCCCCAGCCGATGGGCTTTTTCACTCCCCGCCTAGTCCTGTCTCCTGCGAACTCATCCCTTCCCTGGAAATGGTAGGGTGAGTGGGCTCCGAGGGACACGAGTGTTTCCAGCTGCCTTTTGAGCAGCCCTTGGTGCCGCCCGCCGGTCCTCGACTCCAGTGCTGAACCTCCTGTGCCTTGGAGCCGCCGGGCTCCGTTCTCAGCCCGGTGCCGGGGTCTCCTTTGGTCAACGGGGACGCTCGCAGGCAGTACGAACCCGCGGGGGTCGGACCCTCCCGCACGGCTTCCAGCCCTGCAGCCGCCCGCCTGTCCCAGTGCCCCGGCCGTACCCTCCTTCCCTCGCCTCTCCTGCAACCGAGCGATGCCCTTCGCCCTGCTGAGCTGAGCTCTGCCTGGGCGCCAGCAGTGAGAAGCAGTCGGGGAGGAGCGGGGGGCAGAGGCTGTTTCCTCGCTTTGGTCACAGCGCTGGTACCCCTGCTTCCCCAGCGGGAGGGAGAAGGGGGGGAATTTCGTGGAGTTACCCACTCAGCTCTCAACAAAGATTATTGATCTCCAGTCCATAGCAGGTAACCTCACCTATCTGAAGGGACTACCCAGAAACGGGGGCCCTGCAGTTTGGAGGAGAAACAGTGGGATTGGATTTTGCTGATATTTGTGTTTTCACAAAGACCGCCCATATCCTAAATCCCTGTACTAAAAGGGAAAGCGGTAAAAACCAGAGCCTCTCTTCTTAAGCCCTGTTCCTGAAACGCTGTTCTTAGTCTTACTCTGCACTGCCTCTTAGGGTGCATTCGACTTTTTGACCCTTGCTTGGGTTTATGACCTCTTCCTCCATATAACATACAAACCTGCATACACATCCCACATTTCTTCTGAAATTATTTGGCCGTATACCTTCACCCTGACAGGCTGAATTCCTGAGCTCACATGCTTATGCCCCGATTTGGGATGGAGATGTGCCCACCAGGCTCTCATAGTTAACATAGGCAGAGGGTGTTGGGAATCATGCCCACTAATCCTCAAGGGGTTTCACCCAACTAGGTGCACTGACCCCAGGAGAGTGGGTCAACTGCGATTTTCCTGCCTGCTACAACTAGTCGGAGGGGAGCACATTTTGGCTGGGTACAGGCAAACAGCAGGTACACTGCTGTAGCAAACGTGACATTCATGCTTAATTTATTTCTTTACAGCTGAGCCCGAAAAGACAAAACCCAGTTACAGTAGCGTGAGCAAAACTGTATCACACACATCCCTGCTAATTGAATTGACCTGGGCGGGATGGTCCTGGGATAAACTTTTCGGCCTCTGGACTGAGTCAGGGTAGTGACAGCAATTCACTCTCGACCTGTTGCAACTTACTCTCCCTGCTCACTTGGGGGAGGCATCAGGGATATTCCTTCCCTTTTCTCAGGTAAGAGAGAAAATTCAAATTATTATAACTGTTTTTTAAGAAAATTCAGTTGGAGCAGTTACCCACCTGAGATATTGCAGTAGTTGTGGTTTAGAAAATCAGTGCATTACTAAACACAAGTGACGATGGAATGCACCGGCCTATGTACAATAATATCGGTCTAAAATGCCTTTACAGGCAAAGAGTACATAGCTGTGACTTCAGCCGAATAGACTTCATAGTCCTTAGCTGGAGATAGCTGCCAAATACTGTAAGAGACTGTTCCACACTACAGAAAGGAAGTGTGTGTGTACGCAGGAACACTGAATGGACCAGCTATTTAGGCTCCAGTGGATATACTGTCCAGTACAGGGACAAAATTAACATCAAACCAAAAAATCCCGTTAAACTTGTAAAGCTGATCTGGGCAGCACAGCATAGATACCTACTGGAAAAAGGGAGTGCAGTGACAAAGAGCAAGAGTGGCCTGAGAAAAGCAGCTTGCACAGACAAGTATAATGTCATGTTGGTGCCAGGTGCACCACTGGCACATCAGTCAGTACACCTAATTCGTTTCTGATCCTCCTTCCCCCTCAGCCTGTGCACGGCTAGCCCTGTGGATACCAGCTCATCTCCGCTACGGAAGCAGGTATGGACAGCTCTGGACAGATTCTCCCTCAGAAACAGCTTATCTTAAATTGCCGAGCTCTGCCACGGTGTCTGACCACCCTGTGTCGCCCACGGACACCACCGTGTGCCCCACATCACCTTCTACAGGCTGCTCTCCAGCTATTTATGCAGTTTCCTATTCTGGTCATAAAATAAGTTAATATCCCAGGAAAAAAACCCCAGACAATACTATCCTGCTGTCATGGTTCAAATTTCTAGCCAACCTGCTGAGCTGAGGTTCAAGTGTGTGATTTGTGATTGCAGTGGAGAGGGAACATATCTCACTTTGTTGTATGACATCCTGTTTGGACATCTGGGCATTAATTTCTTTTCTTAAACTTGTTAAGATGCCTCATGAAACTGAGGAAAGAAGGAAAAGAGATGAGCTCTGCTCAGTATCTTCCAAGGTGTGCCATGTGCTAAGATGGGCAGCTTGAAAAGGACTTGGGACATATGTTCAAAATGAAAAATCAAATCTCAAAACAACTAAGAGGGCCTAAAGTTGCTTTGTTTTGTCTTCTTGTAGTGCTGATGAATTGGTCAGCTTCTGGACCTTGGGTACATTTGTTACAAGGAATATCTTCCTTGCCCATCATGCCCTTATCTCCAGCTCTCTCTTAGCTGGATGTCCTTTTTTAAGAACCGATGAGCAGAAACTTCAGAGACATTTCCTACCACATTCGGGGATTGTATTAATATCCCAAAATAAGATTCCAACAAGACTTTTGTATTATATGATGGGACATCTCCGTGGCCATGCAGCTTCTATTTATTGAACTTTTTAGATAGGCTATGTCATGTCCCTAGCCTGTTCCACATTTGCAGAGTGCTCAGGCTAACGCATGTTCTGAGATGAATAGCAGATTTCTTAAACTTGTACAATGCCCTCACTGCATGGACATTTCCCCACGCTGCAGACTCTAAGGACCGTGAATACCACTGCCTGGAACACAGGTAGTACAGCAAGCAGAGCTTTAAGAGCTCAGACACAAACCACATTTTTTCTTTTGTGAATAGTCCTGACCTGGGAACTGGGTTGGAATCAGGCTGATCGGTGGTTCTGTGCAACGATTTGACATGGAGAACTGAGCTGCTGGTGATCAAAGAGGAGGTGGCTTAATAGGAGGCAAAAAAAGGTTGGTATTTAGTGAGTGGCCGTACTTCAACAGAAAACACAAGTATCCACTTTATGATTTTAGATGCTAAGCTGCTCAAAACTTAGAAGGAAGGTAAACAAAAATTGTTTCAGAGTTGCAAATTATTACAAGGAAGACCTTCTTTCATTTGTTTTCTCTTCCATAGGGTCAACTTTTTATTTCACTAGTGTACTTAGTAAAAGGTGATATCAAAAGTCTGTGATGTTCTAGCACTGGAAGTAGAAATGGAAAAAGAAAATAATGGCAAATTAACCCTTGATTTAGGTAAAGGTCTACACAGAGCAGAACAGACTCTCCACAACCTGGCAAGAATTGTGTTGAAGTTACTCCCTCAAAGGATAATACATCACTTTGTACTCATGAGCACTTGTATTATGTGGTTACAGAATTTTTCATCGGCATTAGTCACCACAAAGGCAGATTGCCCGTCAGATCACCACAAAACCAGGTAATTTCTGTGCATGCATTTCCTTATCTCTTTGTTCTCTGTTAGTGGGTTCTGTTACTCCTGTGATTTTTGTGAGTCTCTGTGTCTTTTACTGTAGTTGTTCTCATGTGAGAGTAAGAGTTTATTCTGCGTGGCCTCAGCGTGTCTTTGAAAAACAATAAAAAGGCCTCTTTTAGAGTTTCACTTCTTAAAAACATCAAAGCTGGAGGTTTATTTCAAGTGAAACTGTTCCAATATTATCATAAAAAAGCCTCTACATTTGTTAGATAAAATTGGAAGCTAGTCTTTGATAAAAGGCTGAACAATGTTAGTTCAGGCACAAAGATGTTCAAAATAGGGATATGCTGCTGTTGCACATATTCAACAGTAGTGAGCACCTTAAGGCGAATAAAGTAGAGGAAAAAGCCCTTCATAGTATCCTGGGCTGAATAAATGGTGAGAAGTAACTATGTACATTTCAAGACTAAATTTACAGGTTCTCAAAAGGAAGGACAGGAGTGGGGAGACAGCTATAGTGTATGGACAGGAAGGTGGGGACACTCAGTGTGGAGTCCCCAAAAGTAAGAGCGCAATATAAATATCATTAAAACCAGATCTGTTCTCTGCTACTCGCATGGCAGTACAGATTTGGACCAGCTTGAGTTCAGGTACAGAACCACTTTTCACTTAGACATCGTTGACTTAGCAAGGTTACACAACAGAGCTTTTCTGCCACAAGTTTCTTCTTTACTACCTGGATCATAATGCGCCCAGCCCAGTGCTGGGCACTGAGGGAGCCCAGCCACGTTTCTCTGTGGGTTTCTGAGATCCCTCTTCTCCAGAACATGTTGCCAAAGCCCAACAAAGTCACTAGTGTAGCTCCTTGTGGGATCCCTATTCACTCTCCATATTCATTTTTGGACAACTCTTTCTAGATTTGGAGTTGTGTTTTATTCTGATTTTCACTTTGCAGTTTATTTTTTGTGATCTCTTCCATTCCCATGCGAGTTTGGTTCATCACTCCTGCAAGTCTCCTGCTGTGACATCAGTGAAACCCCAGTGCTTGATTTTCCCAAGGACTGCAGTGTTTGTTTTTCAGTGATTCCAGGATTGGGCTGCCAGGAGCTGTGGAAAAAATGAAATGTAGAAAAATAATAATAGGATTATTGTTCTCATAAAACACTGAAAACAATAAAAATAAACAAAGTATAGGTCAGGACATGCACTAACCATAAATAAAAGGAGTTCCTGTTCTTCTTTCAGCAATCAGTATATTCTGGCACTAGTCAACTGACGCTGTATATACGGGGCCTGCGTACTGCGTATTCGTGCTCAGTTGTGTGTAACTGCCCTAGTAAAATTGCACATTGCCATTGTCACTGCAGTGTTTTGCCGCTTCTTCCTGGCTTCTCTGTTCTGTCCACTACAGATTTACCGTCTTTGTAGCAGATTTCTGTGCCCATTCCCTGGTTGCCTGCCTTTGGCCTCTTGGTTCTTAACTCCTTAAAAGTTTTTCTCCTTCTGTCAGAATATTTTACTACCACCAGCACCTCTCTCCTGTCAGGACCCAATCTAGTGAGTTTGTGCGCAGGAGGCCTCCTTCATTGAAAGGTGGTACGTCAGACATATTTCCTCTTCTCCAAAGAAAAGCTGACTAAGTATTCTATGTGACAAGTATCCCCAAAATCCTGATTGCCTGGGCAGGAAAAGCAAGCTACACAAGGGCAATAAAGAATCTCTCTTTTTTTTTTTTTTTTTTCCTCAGAAAAGGAAAAGTAAAGAAAACTTGCCTCCTCCTCTGTTAAATGTGATGGGAGAACTAGTGACAACTGACATAGAGAAGGCTGAGGTACTCAACACTATTATTTGCCTCATTTTTCCCTGGCAATCTCTCTCCCCACCTCTCTCAAGTCCCTGAACCTCAAGGCAGGATCTGGGGGAACAGAGTCCCTCCCATTGTAAGAGATCAAGTTTGAGACCATTTGAAGACCATGAACATACACAAGTCTGTGGGGCCCGATGAGATTCATCTCAGGGTCCTGAGGCAATTAGCAGATGCAGCTGTTAAGCCACTCTTCATCGTATTTGAAGTCATTGCAGTCAGGTGAAGATCCCAGAGACTGGAGAAAAGGGAATATCACATCCATTTTAAAAAAGGATAATAAAGAGCACCCTGGGACCTACAGACCTGTCATCCTCACCTCAGTGCCTGGTAAGATCATGGAACAGATCCTCCTGGAAGCTATGTCAAAATTTATGGAAGACAGGGAGGTCATTAGAGACAAACATGGCTTCACCAAAGGCAAATCACACCTGATGAATCTAGGCATTGGAGGGACTGCATCAGTGGATAAGGACAGAGAAACTGATGTCGTCTACCTGGACTTCTATAACAGCTTCTAAATGGTGCTCTGCAATGTTCTTACCTCTAAATTGGAGAAGTATGGTTTTGATGGATGGACTGTCAAATGGATAAGGAATTGGCTGGATGGCTGTATCCAAAGAGTTACAGGCAACGACTCAGTGCCTAAATAGAAACCAGTAACAAGTGATGGAAACCAATAACGAGTGGTGTCCCTTGGGTCCGTACTGGGGCCAATATTGTTTAATATCTTCATCAATGACATAGATAGTGGGATGGAGTGCACCTTCAGCAACTCTGTGGATGATATCAAGCCTATAGTGGTGCAGTTGATTCACTAGAGGGAAGCGACATCGTCCAGGGGGACCTTGACAGGCTTGAGGAGTGGGCCCACGTGAACCTCGTGAAGGGTCAGAAAAACAACCAGAGGGCTGGAACACCTTTCCCATGAAGACAGACTGAGAGAGTTGGGGTTTTTCAGCCTGGAGAAGAGAAGGCTGTGGCAAGACCTTATTGTGGCCTTTTGATATGTGAAGGGAGCTTTTAAGAAAGATGGAGAAAGACTTTTCAGAAGGGCCTGTAGTGACAGAACAAGGGCCAATGGTTTTAAACTGAAAGAGAGTAGATTTGGATTGGACACAAGGAAGAAGTTTTTTATGATGAAAGTGGTCGGACACACTCAAACAGGTTGCCCAGAGAAGTTGTTGATGCCCCATCCCTAGAAATGTTCAAAGCCAGGTTGGACAGGTCTTTCACTTTATCTGGTGAAAGATGTTCCTACCCAGAGGATGGAAGTTAATCTAGATTATCTTTGAATGTCCCTTCCAATCCAAATGATTCTATGAATCTTAGTACCTTTCTATCTCAAGTTACAATTACAGTTTGATTTTATCAGACAGACCTAGCAGACCAGATGGAAGTGGATGTATAATTTGGAATCACTTGGAAGGGAAGAAGAGAGGGAGCTCAGATCCAACCTTGCTTCACTTTATTAGATGAATTTCTGTCATGAGTTAAAAAGCAGTTCTGTGAACAAGTATGGATCTACTTGTTTTTTAAAAAATCCATTTCCAAATGGGTTCTGGTGTTTTTCCAAGGAGAGCATGGAGACAAGGAGACAGACAGCAAGAGGCAGGAGGAAATATTATACATAGTCACTGATTCCTGGGTAGAAGCAGTTCATTATGGAGCAGGCTTGTAGTATGAAGCTTTAACTTAATTTTATTCCATGAAAAAAAAAAAAAAAAGGGGGGGGGGGGGGGGGGGGAACCGGGTTACACGACAACTCATCAGGGACTGCATGGGGAAGTGATTTGGTGAAACCCTGGATTGTCTGGTAACCTCATGGCAGGGATCTGCAAGCAGCAACAACTCCCGGGGTGGAGCCCGTGAGACAGTCAGATTCCCAAGGACTGAGCAGACTGAAGAACTGGATTTTCGTGGCAGAGTGGGTTCAGGGAGCTCTGCAGCCAGTACTGCTAAGCTGCTCTGTTAGTAACATCCTGGGGACTGGCGTGTGCACTCTGAGAGCGATAAAGCAGCAACTGTTACACCAAGTATCTTTCCTTACCAGTGCAGGATACAGTTACCTTACTCTCCAAATCTCCTGGGAATGACAGAGGATCTGAGTACAGACTGCTTGCTTTGTCAAGGTGGCCTGGTCTCCCACAGCGATTCAGTCACGGTCCTGAACTTCCCTGCCTGGAAGGAGCAAACTGGCTCCCTTAGGAAGGGGAACACCATGAACTCAGCAGCGGCAGCCCCGCTATACTCCAGCATTATCTCCATAGCCCAATGCAGGATACTGTCAAGTTCCTTGTGGAACCTTGTGAAACTTTAGGATGTCTGCTTCAGAGTCTTGGTGTTTGTTTGCCCCATTTGAGTTTCCTTTGGGCCTGTGCTGAAAAAATTGTGCTTGAACAACATGGCAGACTACTTTATTTTCATCTGCCAGTGAGGGGCCACCGCCGGAACAGTGATTTCTCTGCTAGCAGATGCAACAGCTGTATCTGTGGCCTATGCGAAGATAGCGATTGATTATTGACAAATGTTGTATTTTTATGAAATGATATATTATACAAAGTCGCCCAACTTGTAAGAAAAAAAAAAAAAACACCACCACAAACCACAAAACAAACAGCGTCCATGAGAGGGCAGCAAACGCTCAATACTGGTAACTTTTTTCACCCTTCCGGATCATTTTCAGATCGAAAGCCAGCTACCAAATGACTTCTGTTAAATGCTGTTTCTTGTTTTCAACAGTAAAACCTCAGAAGATTTTCTTCCCCGTAGGAAAGCAAAACCACAGCTGAATGCCTTCCCATGAACGACAAAAACACCCTTCTTTTCACTTATTTAATTTTTCACTCTCTCTAAAAAATATACCACTGCAAGAATAGAAAGTACTATAAAAATATTCATTCAAAAGAACAGTTCTACCTTAAAAAAATTAAGAGGAGCACACAAGGGTTAAACTCTCGATTAGGACACCTTGACTGCTAAACTCTCCTTGAGAAAACGTTCAGAAAGGATGGGAAATGGAGATGAGAAAGAAATTCAAGGAGGGATAGAGTTTCTCAGAAACACAATTGGACAGATTTTGCTGTAAGATGCTGCATTAAAAAAAACATAAGGAGCAGCTGTTTAAAAGACTGAAGCCACACTTGAGAATCAATGCAACCCAGTGAAATTGCAATACATAACACATACTCATATTTGAAAATAACAATTATTGTAAAAAATCGAAGAGTAATGTAAGTGATGCACTAACTGGGATACCTTTCTATGATTGAGGTTTTACTTCTAAATGATTACGACGTATTAAAGATGTAAAAAGTATATAAAGGATTGTACACACAGACCTAATCTCTTTGCTACCTGAAAAAAACGAATGTACAGGAGAAGGGAAGCGACACCGAACCGCTTGTACCGCGGGAAGGGAAACGAGACCGGCAGAGTGCTGGCGGGGCGCGCGATAGGGAAAGCAGAGGTACGGCGGGAGTG
>NW_009626192.1:82941-84892 GCF_000690535.1 Cariama cristata | reverse complement strand
GTGAGCCCCGGCCCCGGGTTGCGGCTGCACGCTGGCGTGACCCGCCTTTGCCTCCGGTACGCGAGGGGGGGGCTTTGCTTTGTGAGAGGAAATCGCGCTTTTTCTTGGGAAAACGGCATTGTCGCTTTCAGACGTAGTATCTGAAATCAACACGACTCGATGCTGGGCTTTAATCTTCGGAACCATTCTGCATCTTTTAAATTTAATGCTTGGCCCTTACAGATTCTGATCCTGGCTCCTACGCGAGAGATTGCTGTGCAGATTCATGCTGTAATCACAACTATTGGACTAAAAATGGAAGGCTTGGAATGCCATGTTTTCATTGGAGGGACTCCTTTGAACCAGGACAAAATAAGACTAAAGAAGTGCCACATAGCAGTTGGCTCCCCAGGTGTGGATGAGCTTAATTGTGTTTCAGATACCGTGCGATACCTCATAGTACAATAATAATCGGTGCTTTTGAAATAGGAGAGTTTGGTTTGGTTTTGTTTTTTTTTAGTAATAGGGGATAGTTTCAAAAGGCCAGTGCCAGAGACATTTAGACCAGGTATTTTAAGTAAGAGATTATTGCAAATATGCCTTTTTAAAAAGGCTTATTAAAACTATTTCTTTAAAACATTACTGAATTTATCATTAAAGCCTTTCAGTTAGTATTTTTGAAGTTCCTTTTACTTTTTTCTTTGTATGTAGGTCGAATAAAACAGCTCATAGAGTTGGACTACTTGAATACAGCCAGTATCCGGCTTTTCATTCTTGATGAAGCGGACAAGCTTCTAGAAGAGGGCAGCTTTCAGGAACAAATCAAGTAAGAAAAACATTTATCGCATGCATTTATCACTAGATTAGATAGATATTTGTTAGTAATTGCCATTTCTTTGTCTCACAGTTGGATTTACTCTTCACTACCAACCAATAAACAGATGCTTGCTGTTTCAGCTACTTACCCTGAATCATTAGCTAATGCTTTGACCAGGTACATGAGAGAGCCAACATTTGTGAGGTTGAACCCTACTGATCCAAGTCTTATTGGTAAGTAGAAGTTCATGTGATATTGCTATCAATAGGTTAAGAAAAGTATACTAAAACCAAAACATATACCTTCATATATTCTTCATAGTTTTCCTCCATAGGTGAGTAGATTAGCTTATGAAGTATTTATTCCCAGTGTTGATATATTTAAAGCATCAGTGATGAATGTAACTTTGTTTTTTCTATCTGTTAAAAAAATATTCAGCCTTTTAAGAAAAATGTGTACGTTCTTAATTGGCGTGTGTGTTTTTTTTAAACTTAGAGCCTTTGTTTTAGCTGCAATGACATATGTTGACAGCAGCATAGCACTGTGCCTGTTTTTATGGAAACCCTTAATCTGATAGGTTTTTTGGTTTCATACTCAGGGCTGAAGCAGTATTACAAAATTGTGAATTCCCATCCACTTCCCCATAAAACATTTGAGGAAAAAACCCAGCATCTACAGGAGTTGTTCAGCAAGATTCCATTTAATCAAGCCTTAGTCTTCTCAAATTTGCATAGCAGGTAATAAATTTGAAATAAAATATGTAAAAAGCATGTTCGAAAGCAAGGGTTGTAACGTCCAGTCATGGATAAACTTATATCAACCTTCTATAAGGTTTCAAAGCAGTATGCAAATTTCAGATCTGACATACAGTCCAGAGTAATGCAGCATGAAATACTGAAAATAAAGGAATGCTTTAGCATGAAGGTACCTCATACACTGTTTCGAGTACAGTGAGACCTGATATCCTGTTGTTCTTTTCCATCTGTAAGGTGACTGTTCTAGATATAAAGATGAAAGTGACAGTTTTGGAATGTTGTCCTTGGCTGTAAAGAATAGCCTGTTGTTAAGAAGTGCACAGGAGTTGTTAGGTCTGTGGTTTATTTACAATTTTCATTGTGTATATTCTGTCAGGGCTCAACATCTAGCTGAAATACT
>NW_009626192.1:64158-82928 GCF_000690535.1 Cariama cristata | reverse complement strand
CTGCTGAGTGCATTTCAGGTAAGTGTATTCAGAACTTTCTGATTCTATTGATGTGCGTAAATGTGACCTAAAATAAGGAAATTAATCTTAAATCTTGGTTTGCATGGCCTCTAGTTAAATAACTAAGAATAGCATTTGAATTTTCATAGATCTTTAGGACTTAATTAATTTTTACATTGATTAACTTTCCTGTTTTCAAATATGTTTGAGAGTCATTTTTATGAATGTCCAGGTGAGTGCATTGACTTATTTGTAAAGAGAAGGTTTACTTACATTTACAGGTTAAAGCAGTGTTTCTTGGAATGCAGATGCTGAATTTAAATATTTTTTTTAATGCTAGCTTTTCTATAAAAAGCTGGTAGCTGGCACCTAATGTTTATTAGAAACCTTAATTTTCACTTCAACAGTATTTTCCATGGCTTATGTGTTTAAGTAAAATTTGTCTAAAGTCAGTGTTGTTCAAGTAGGCTAAGTTTCTACACAATTTAAAAACAAGCAAAAGAATTACTTTTGTAATGGATTTCCTTATTTTCAAGTTTTTGTTTGTTCCTTGTTTACTCATTTGGAACTGATGTTTGAGAAAGTTTCTCTCAACCTTATTTCTGATCTCATCTACAGTTTTATGAAGCAATGTTTTCCAGAATTTGAGGGGCATGAAACTGAAGAATGTAATCTGTTTCTAATTTTTGTCTTTCTAGGCAGCATGAATCAAAATCAACGACTTGATGCTATGGCTAAATTAAAGCAATTCCACTGTAGAGTTCTGATTTCCACAGACTTGGTGAGTTAGTATTTTATAGCATACGTGAGTATTGTATATAAAGTGTAATACTTTAGAGAATCAGATTTGACTTGGAATTGAATAGACCATAAATGTGCTGATAAAGCACATGACAAGCGCTGTGTGTACCTTATTTTCACTGTGAAACTTAGAAATTGTCCCCTATTCCTCATCTGTTTAAAAAGTAGTTTTTAGTTTATCTGTTGCTTTGCAGAAGCTTATAGGTATTTCAGAGGAGTTAGAGTTGTTTAATTTGGATAGGAGCTATGGGAAGGAATAATTACATCTCTAGTACGGTACACTGACAATAGTAACATCACAGACAACTGTAGAGCGATGATTTTATTTGAGGCACTTTCAGCTTTTTCGTGGTTGATGTATTTTTCTCTTCAGTTGATTGTTTGAGGTCCTGTGATGAAAAGATTACTGAATGCTGTCGGGTTGGGTTTTTTGCTGCTGTGGGAAAAAAGGTGCTTGCTTGTATTTGATGCATAGAAGGCATAAGAAAAATGATCCCTGGTTTTCACAGTGCCAATGCAATATGCCTATTTTATGTATAATACTGGCAGGAAAATTGTAGGTGCTTTATGGTGTATTGTAACAACTGAAAGTTACTATATGAGCAGTTACTCCCAAATGTGTTGTATTTATTTAAAGATCTGTTCAGCATATTCAGTTATCTATCCCCTTCTCTCCTAATTTTCTCCAGACCTCTCGTGGAATTGATGCTGAAAAAGTGAATCTGGTTATCAACCTGGATGTACCTGTAGACTGGGAAACGTACATGCATCGCATTGGCAGAGCTGGGCGCTTTGGTAAAAACAGTCATGTGGATTTCTTGAGCTTGCACTAGCTTCACTGGCTCTGGTTAGGTAATTGCTCTTTCTGTTGTGTATCAAAGGAACTTTAGGCTTATCTGTGACATACTGCTGCCGTGGAGAAGAAGAAAACACAATGATGAAAATTGCTCAGAAGTGTAATCTTCAGCTTCTTCCTCTACCAGGTATGCTCTTTCCTATGAATGCATCTTTGTTGATGGTTTTCTGTTATTCAAAGCTTCAGACAAGTCCACAGAGTACTGACATGTATCTTTTTTTCTGCTGAAGTTGTATTAATTTTGGTACAGGTTTTTCATACGCTGTGCTAATGACTGCTTGTGTCACTGCTGCAGTTGTGCGAAGCAGTAGAAAATGAACTTAGTGCATGCCTGTGGATAGGGAGAGGAACTCTGCATCCAGCTGCTGCTTAAGCAACTCCATAACTCCTTGGATTTCCAGAAATCTAGTATTAAGCCTTTCTCAGGCTGTAAGATACAGTAGGAGAAGGAAGGAGTAATTGGAAGAGCAGAAGATCTGCTACCCTTGCTGTGCCAGAAGCTGTTCTGCTAGAAATATAGCATTTGTCTTCTTGCATAAGTTCTAGGGTTTTTTATCTGGTTAAGTAAGATATAAAAAATAGGTGACAAGTAATGCAGTGCTGTTTGTCTTGATCAACTTTTTGATGCCTTCCCTGAAGAGAATGTTCTGGCTATTTGGCTCTTTCAAGAATTGAAGGGGTCAGTTTGTAGCCCTAACTTTAACACGTCTTAACATCTTACCTGTGATTTTGCAAAGCTTTACTTTGGTACTCGTTTGAGTTCTAGAGGGAAGGATGCACTTAATTGAGTGCCTGCTTGTTTCCCTTTTGCGCAGAGCCTATACCTCCTGGAATGATGGATCAATTTGAAGATGGGGAGGTAGAAGTCAAACCTGTTATACATACAGGTGCTTCAGTGAATTCTGACACTGTGTGTCTTAGACCAGAGGAACCAGTGCTGCAGCCTGTCCAAAATAGTTTTTCAGAGGTACCTCAGTCTCTTTGTAATCTTCCAGGTGATAATTCTTCTGTAGAAAGGCCAAAAAAGGCTGTGAAGCAAAAGCAGATAAAAAAGTGCACAAATTCTGCAAATACCGAAAAAGATAGTAGAAACCCCCAAACTTCCAGTTGCCACACAGAACAGAGGAATCGAGTCAAAAGTGTCTCCAGAACAGATGGACAATGTAACGCTCGGGCTCCAGATGAGGAGGCCTTAAAAAAAAATCTTCCCAGAATTCCGTGCTTGTCTTCTTTCAAAAAACAACCAAACAATCCCTGGAGCTTCTCAGAGTTTGTTGAAGACTATGAGTATTTCATTAAAGAAGGGATGGAGAGAGAGGTTGAAATTTTAAGAAGCTATTCAGGCCCAAGAGACCAATGTGAGTTCCCCAGAAATCACGGTGAAGAGTGGAAAGAGGTGGAACATAATACAGAGGCAGTAGCAAATGGTGGTGTGTCTGGTGACAGTGATGGTTCGTACAGTTCCAGGCCTTCCTCCAATAGTAGGGAAAATAACTTATGCTTTGAAGCATTTTCAGATACACAGGAGAAGAATGCTGTTCCCACAGTCTGTCAGGGTCATACGGGGTTTTGTCGTATACCAGAGAAACTTCAGGAGCTATCACAAGTTCCAAAGCAAAATCAAGTGAAAAAGAAAGTTCTGAAACAAAACACTAAACAGAAGAAAAGGCATCACCATCAGTTCGCTAGTCCTTCCACAGGAAAAACTGAAGACGACTGCTCCTGCAGCTCTTGGGATGATGGTGTTGCATGTGAGGCTTGGAGTTACAAAAACTACTGGAAATCTTATTACCAGGCATGGCAAAACTACTATGCTGCTATGTCTCACTATAGGAAAAGTTATAGACAGTTTAACTGGATGAATGCCTATCATGTCAACTCAGTCTATCTTCAGGAGCTGCTGAAAAGTGGCGATTGATGTAATGACACTGCTGTTAGGGATGGACTGGTTGGTGCGGTGAATGGACACTATCTGTGAAAACGTAACTGCTGGTCCACAATTGCATTGACAAGCGTAGACGGACATTGCTTAAGATTGAGGAAAAATGTTGTCTTTTTCATAAGTGAGCTGTGTCTAGGTAAATGTTTTACATGCATTCTGGTGATGGTGTTACAACAAGTTGTTAATAAAAGGAAATGAAAGATAGCTGGATGTTCAGTTTTAATCTTTACAATCCAAAGTAAACAAAGGAAGATAAAAGGCAGCCACTTACACGTAAGAAATCTTGGTAAGGAGTAAATACAAACCAACTCCAGTTTTATGTGCTTGACTTGTCTTCCATATGACTTTTGGGTGAAGATGAATTCACTGTGAGACTGCATAGTCTGTTTATAGTTGGGGATCATTCCATCTTCCGTAATTCTCTTAAACACCAGGCACTGATTATATACCAGTTAATGGCAGAGTGAAACCTGCATGCCTGTATTGCTAATTTAAATCTAGTTAATTAACATTGCATAAATAATATTTCTATAGCTAGGTGTATGGCAAGCTGTGCAGTAGAGGATGGTTTAATTATGTAGAAAATGTGCAGCAGTCATAATTGGTCTGTCCCTCTGGGTGCAGCAATATCAGACTTGCCACACTTACAGGAAAGCTTTAATTAGAACTTAAATTACCTATTAGTACTAAAACTAATTGGTATTTCCTGTTTGGCTCGCACTGCTTTGTATGTCGCTGTCCTGATGCAGGAAAAGATGAGAGTACTGGCTGGCTTAGGGTATTGACCCTAGGTTGACTGTGCTGATTTTGAAACTTAATCCTCTGCCTTTAGTTTGGGGTCATACAAATGGATTTCTTCTGCTAAGTTCTTTGATTTCTCAAAGCGGGGCAGATAGTCTGTTGTGGTTGGATTGGTGGTGGGTTTTTTTTTGAGCAGAGTAAGGCTGGAATTTTTTAGTAAAAGCACTACTTCCTACCTACTATGAACTGTACTTCCAAGGATACTTGCTGCTTTAATTTGGTGAAATGGATTTCTTCAGGGATGCTTGATTGCTCACCTTCAGCAACTTTCAAATTCATTTTGAGAAATACAATCTCTTTTCACTCAGTTTGTGTAAATCACTTGCTGCCTGAGCGTTCCTAACGTTCTTGCAGAATTCCCTGTGCAAATCCTGTGGTGTCCCTGGCAGCACTTCTGACCCTTTTGTGGAGTGGTGGGTCTAAACTTTATACCATGCAATTCAGACTCTCTTCACTGTGCCCGAGAACTGTAAGATGGATTTAGCTCATGCATGGTGTAGAAATTCAGCAGAAGACTGGCAAGGAAGGAGGCTGTTCTGCCTTGGGGGGCGGTGGGGGTGGTCCTGCAGCTGGGGCCGTGGTGGCACTACTGGGTGTCGGCCTTCACTGCAAGAGAGAAGCGGTCTGTAAGCTGTGCTGTGCAGCTCTAACTGGGTGGGTGGTAGAGGTCAGCTAATAAGTAATTTTAATTTCTGCTTAAAGAATTTTGAAAATTTTAAATAATGCCTCTAAGTGACACTTTCTGATATGATTAAGATGAAATTGGCTCTACTTGTTTTGTGGTTGAAACAAGCTGACCCTGTCTGCAGTATAGAATGCATGACTTCTGCCTAAATGGAATTGCCAAGATGAGATTGCCTTTTAAAAGAAAGGCATAAGATACACTCTTTAAATATAATAAATATCTCATTAGGAGAACTATTTTTCTTTTTTTTCCTGCCTTACTCCCTTTATCACGATTTACCCCAGGGAAGAGGGTTTGCCTAGTTTTTGTCTGCACAGTTTGAAAAGGCTAAGAGGATATGCTTTTGTTTCCAAGATGAATTTTGTTGCAACGCTCTGCACTGTTCAAAAGGAGGATACAGTAGGAGGTGCACTTAGGTATCTGCGTTATTGCTCTCCTGTAACATCTTGGACGTCTTGCTATTTTCATTTGTGATTGCTTAAGTAAGAGTTACTAGTATTGAAATGCAACTTGAGTGGCTTAAGCCAACACCCAAAGTTCTCCAAAAGAACCTCCCAGAATTTTTTTAGAAGAAATTTACAGCATCATCTTGGTATTTGTGGCACATACTCTGTTTAATCCAGATTGGATACATCAGGTACAGCAGTGGCACAAGACTCAATACTGTAAATGATATACAAGTTTCAACATACGCACTACAATTCCAAAAGAAGACAACAGGAAACTTGGTTCTTTTAGAAAGTTGTTCTCAAATGAAGCTACCTGCAGTTGTATACAGTACATTTTGTATCTGTCCTCTGATGTTTGTAAGCAAAGCCCATTTATAGTATGAAAATAGAAAATAATAAGGTTGAGAGCTTCTCATAACAAAAAACTTCTAAAGAAAACACCATTGCATTGGAATGCTTTACTGATTTATCAAAAATATACCATCACACGCATTTTGTAAGATACCTCATTGGTCCCAGGAGCCAGTGGGAGCCCCCAGCCATAGTTGCAACAGAACGGAGAAGAGCATTCGATATGGTTGTTAACTTCTCACCCAGACAGCTGTGTGACTTCTGTGACTAGCACTAGTTTAAATCAAAATGAAAAGAAACACATGCACACGTATACACACAAAGTAACAGACTATTGACTGAGAACAAAACTCAAGAAGGAAATTTCACAGGCTCTTTGTCACCTGGTCTTTTGACTGTTCCACCTGAAGGTTTTCTGGCACAGTTTTTGCATTCTGAACGTGAGTAGCAGTACTCTTCTGGTATGCTTTCTCTGGAATTCTCTATGGTATTTTCTAGATGTTCATGAATTGAGCTTCGCTTACTGAAAGAGGAGGTGTTAAATTCTATACAGCTTGTCTAATTGGTGAAGAGAGGTGAAATGACTTCTTCGAGGTCACTTAGTGATTCATCAAGACAATCAGGAGTAGAACATAGGTTCCTGATGCTAAGTCTCCTAGCTGTAATCAATGTGCACACTGCCTTCTGTTTGCTCTAAAGTTTTGGAAAGATAAAACCATTATGAGGAGTATTTATGGCATCAATAAGTGTCTAAAAACTTGAGCTCTGAAATCATATCTTTAGTGCAGCTGCTTAAAGTGTTGGAGGAAAAAAGTGATTTTTTAAAAAAATCAATTAAGATATATTTTATTGGTAAATTATGTGGAAAAGGTATATTATTCACATAACTTTAAAAGCAGAATAAAGTCTTCAGTTCAAAGCTGCTGATATTCGTAAGCCATCTGTGAATGCTGACTTTGTAACTCTGCCATAGTCTGCCGTAGAAAAAATATTACAGAATCCAAGGGATGTTGCAATCCGTAAATTAAATGTGATTTTTAATTTACTGAATTTGCTTTATAATCCACGTAAGATACAACATGTTTACAACCTCTTTACTTAAAAAAGCAGAATATTTGAAGAAACATTGCTTTCTTTAGCTGGTATTAATCTGATTTTCATGCGGACATCTTAAGCTGTCTAAACTAGAATGATAAATGCTGGTTTGCAATACAACTGTATTATCAACTGTTTCAGGTTAAACAAGTAGTATTAATTCAAATTTAGTTATTTCTGGCCAACTGTAAAGAAGGATGTATTTTTAATTACCTGTTAACTTTATTCTACATTAAAGCCACGTGTGTTACTTAGTTCACCTTTTCTCCAGTTTGCTTTTAACAATGATAATTATTTGACAGACAAAAGTAGTCCCTGGGATAAGAATTTGCCATAGAAAGTTATGTATTCCTCTTATGTTTATAGGCAGCTAACTTACAATGTGGAAAGGAGGATAATAAGGAGGATAATTTAACATGGTGCGAGGGAGTATAATGGCAGCAAAAGAGGAAAAAATAAGGAAAGAATTATGGCTGAACAGCAGGGGAAAAATCCTTGCCATTGAGATCTTTTAGTCTGGAATAAGCTATCCAGGGAAGCAGTGGGAGTCCTTTCCGTGGAGAATTTTAAATCTAATCTAGAGAAAGCAATGCAATATATTGCAGTGAAGGATCTTGTGCTAGCAGAGGATGGATGACATTTTTCAATTCTTTAATTTTTATGTATCAAGATGTGTTATCTGTGGCCTCTTTTTTTTTTTTTTAATGGGTGTCCTTAAGGTTTTTAAGGAAAATGAAAGTGAAAGGTGGATTTTTAGAAAGAGTAAATGGAAGTCAAAGCCTAGATGTGACTCATCATTCTTTGCCAATTGGGTGTGATTCCTTCTATTAGCAGCCCAATGCCAGGTGAGAAGAGAGTAGGTCTATTAATAGAATATGCTGAAGGTCTGTGAAAATATTTTTCCCTCAGAAGAGGCTTTGGAAAGGAAACAAAATGCTCAGAAAAAACTGTTGCTCTTTTGATATTTTCAATATTGCTTTATGAAAGACTGAAAAAATAATCCCCTTCCACTTGCTTTTTGTACAAATAATCTGTTTAATCTTTTTTTTTAATGAACTTTTCTAAAACTGTAAAAAGTTATAAGGAATTAGGGTGAGGGGGAAGCCTTTTGAAATGAACTGCCAACGTGCTATTGATGTTTTGTTGAGCAGTCTTGCTAATCAGGCTGTTTTGTACCACCTACCTTGCAGAAAGGTATCAGGACTAGAACCTACCCGTGTTTCTGGATGCTTCTCCTCTCGGAGGCAGCCCACACCTGAAGAAGCCCCCTTCCATATGCATCAGGAATGACCAGGATTGCAGGGGTATGTGCTGGTTTTTCTATCTGTATCAATGCATGTGTATGGCCCTGGGGAAAGGGAGAGGGATGCTGGTAGGACAGGGCAGTACTGGGGACTGCTGGAGAGCATGGTCCGAATCCTGCAGTTCAAGTTGTGGCCTAGGAGTTTTCAGGAGTCGCTTGGCCTTATCTCAGCAATGGTTTGTAAGTTGCTATTTAAAGATTATAAAGAGCTTTGTGGTTTAGTAAAGCTAATAGTCACCCTTTATTGTAGGAATAAGTGGCTGTAGTGCTGTTCTCATGCTCTTCCATGCAAATGCTTGCCCTTCTTCCCTGGGTTTCATTTGAAGGATGATGTGCTATGTCCTACCAACCACTGATACGGTGGCGATGGATTCTTGTCTTTGCTGTTTCCATGAACGCACAGCGCACTCATAATGAGGATGTAGCTGTGTTGGGCAATTCAGGGAGGTTTTGTACTAGCATATTTTCAAGCGCTTTCGGAAGCATTACTCAGTCTACTTCAAATCAGTGTATAAAGGGAGCTAATGCCTCCATTAAAAATATTTTTAGCCTGTTCCTCTAGGCTCAGACTTCCTTAATTTTGTCTGTCTTTATCCTCTGAAAGTCTGTGCTGAGGTACTGACTGCATGGGGCAGCACCTGCTAAGTTAATGGTAGAAGAGGCAAGCCACATATTTTTGAGCAAGGGCAACAATGATTCCTCTTCTGTGGAAGAGAAGAAAGGCCATGGCTGCCTTGACAATCTGAGCCTAAGCAGCCAGCCAGAAACCCCAAGGACTGGCTTTCCTCCTTACTTTTTTTTTAGTCTTGAAAATGTTGAATTTTTTTTTCCCCAAAAGTGTTTTGATTGATAGCAATTAAATGCAGCAATAGTGCTCTAGACAAGGGCTGCCATGATTGCTATTTACAGATAAAGAAATGGGTGCAGAGAGATGAAGTGGCTTGTTTACCACTCCAAGTAAATCAGGAATAAGAAAGGCAGCCCTGAGAATCCATGTTGGGTCCCTGACTCTTTGTAATCGTTTACTCCTGCGCATTGGAAGGAACACTGTACCCTGTCAGTGCGGTACCATTTAACTCTCATTCTGTGCCAGTGTAAATGAGGTTGCAAGGTGGTAAGTGGTGGAGAGCAAGGCCTCTGATCTACAAGGGTGAGGGTGTTCAGATGGGGAGCAGATGATGACAAATAATGAAATTAAAGCAAAGGAAAGATTAAATTAGAACATCAAGAAAAACTCAATAATGGTAAGATTAACTGCAGTATAACCTCCTACAGGAAGCAGCAAAGGCAGAGCGTTTTAATCGTTTAAAACAGGACTAAACGTAGTTTTGGATAACATATTACAGCACTGGAATAAATGACTATAAGCTGGTGCAGCTACTGAAGGCTTAGCCATAGCCCTAATATTCCTAGAATGTTGTAGGTTTCTAAGGAGGGTATTGAGTTAATGCATCAGCCGTCTGAGTCCGCTCTATAGACTAACAGGTTAGGAGTGCTAACAAAGCAGATTGCTAGCTTGTATGTTTAAGTCAGCATGTAGGTCTATTTATCTATCTATACATGTATGTATCTGTATTTATATGTGTATGTGTGTATATGTGTATATAAATATTACATCAGGATAGATTATGACAGATGTTTAAAAAAAAGTCATCCCTTTGCTGAATCAGCCTCAAACATGCTTTGAGTAGTTCTTTTAACTCTAATGTTGGTAAAATCACTGTTCAGAAACAGAACACTAGAAATGTTTCCTTATCTACAAGCTGTTGGGGGCTAGGTGCATCACCATTTGTAGGGGTGTATAGGGCCTTGAAGAGGCATTTGTGCACGACCACAACTGTTAGCCAAACAGTGTATGATGAGTGAAGATGCAGGTGATGTTGTTCCTTATTCTGCCCTTCATGGATCACACCTGTTATGAAAAGGGAACTTGAGAAAGGCAGAATGGAAGAAAAAAGTTACTCTTCTTGGGGGGCAGAAATCAGTTATGTTTCAGGACATGTATTTCCTTACAAGAAAGCATTCCTAGAAAGATCTCAGAAAGAGGTGCTAGGACTGACCACAGCTTAGTTAGTTAGAAGTATTAGCTTCTTGGCAGTACCACACAGTGTTACTTCAGTTTTTGGTTGACTAGAAGCGCGTGACTCTTCCCAAACTATATGTAGAACTGCAAAAAGAAAATGCTGTCTGTACCACACTTTGGAAAATATTTGCTAAACTCCGGTACTGCTCCCCCTTCTCAAGTGGATGCATTCTGTAGATCCTGTGCTAGGACTGGAGAGCTAAAATTGCTAACCTAGTCTGCCCCCAAAATCAGTGCAACCCAGAAGCCATTGATGAGACAACTGGAGCCCTAAGACTGTGAAAAAGCCAAATACCTCTCTGTCCATGCAAGATATTTGGCTCTGGGGTTAATTATTATCAAGTATAGATCCAGACATTGTTTGGCTACTATTTACAATGGGTTGTATGTCCAGTGCTAGCAAAGAACTTTATATCTAGAAAACAAAAATTAAAAAGTATGGCCATACATTACAAGAAACCTCTGTTAGACTTATGAATGCTTGATGCAGTTGAGTTCAGTGCTTTCTCATTCTTTGCCATTTGTGTGTACAGTATTAAAAAAGAATCCTACCTTTTTTTTTCCTTTTTAAAAATACAGAACTGGTAGTCTAGTCACACTGTTACAAGTAAGTGATAACAAAAATAGAAAGCAGATACCCATGTGGGACTAAAACTCTACTAAAGCCTGTCTTTTTTTTTTCCACAAATATGTTTTCACAGACAATAATTAGCAGACAAACACACTGTTTGCAATTGCACTGTATTGACTTAAAAGGCGGATACAAAATTGTCTAAATAAAGATTGCCATCCAGGGTGAAACAGTTGTGTGTGTGCGTCCGTGTGCACATATATGTGCTGACACACGCTTGTATTTTCCTATTGTGCACCCAATCAT
The DNA here is from genome assembly GCF_000690535.1 of Cariama cristata. Taxonomy (NCBI): domain Eukaryota; kingdom Metazoa; phylum Chordata; class Aves; order Cariamiformes; family Cariamidae; genus Cariama; species Cariama cristata. The sequence continues at coordinate 71,685 of NW_009626192.1, read as the reverse complement.
GAAAACATGCTCTGCTATTTGTAATTCAGTGTTGCTCTGATGTGGTTCTGCTGCACACTCGCACGCACACACACAGAGGAATGGAAATAGATTTCTGTGACAGGTGGCTTCTTTGTCTAAATCTTTTCCTATAAAAGAAAAAAAATGTGAAATTTTGGTTGGTTTAAAGGTTCTGCTCCATGAAGAAAAAAAAATTCACAAAATCCATTTTTTTCACCTTTTCAGTCATTTCCTCATGAATAAATATTATCCATTAAAAACCTTTAAAAAGGTGCTGCGATACACAGTGTTATATTTCCGTTTTCTTTATTGACTCTCTTGTTGCCATGATGATTCTTTCCCTCCAGCCTCTGCAGGTGATTTTTGCCCTGTACCATGGCACAACATACTCTCCATGCAGGTTTTTTCCTTTAACCAGCCTCTTCCTCCCTTTCCTAATCCTTCCTCAGTCCACAGCATGAATGCGAGTCTGAAGAAAGCTGCCTCGTTAGGTCTCCATTGCTAATTCGATGACAAAGTGTCAGGTTGGTCCATCCAGGCACAATTTGCAGCAAGAAAGGAACATGGAGGTGTGGAGGGAGAGGGGCACTGGTCTTCCAGCCTCCTTCTGTGCATGAGACGTCTTACAAGGCAGAGACCTTGACTATGTTGCTTGTGGTGGTGGTGGAAATGTTCGTGGAGTGGCTGGGGCTGCTGGGCGGAGGCCTACTCTCGCCTTCTGGTGTGAGTGCCGGTGGCGTGGGGATGCTGATGATGGCTGTCGTTATCTGGGCAGTTTTGCAGTTCGGTCTCAGCCCATCATCTGATTTCATGTTGAGACTGGAACGACTAGAAAACAAATTTAGTGTTTGTCTCTCTCTTTTTTTTTTTTAAAACCAGACAGTAGAAAGGATGGGAATGGTCATTGTTCTTAATCAGTATCTTATTTCTCTGAACTAAGGGCACAGAAATATTCAGAAGACTCCACTTAAATGTTCCCCCTAGTTCCTGCAAGGCGTCATTTATTTCTACCCAGATTACACTAAGCTTTTTTAATATTCCCCCTGGTTAGGATACAGCTTTTCACAGGGCAGATAGTTCTGTTTCCATTTCAGTCTTCCATAGTTCTAGTTTAAGAGGACATCTGAATATACTGTCCTGTGTACTCTATCTTTTCAGAGCGCAGGTACCTCTTTCTGAGAAAGAGATGTTGTCTTCCTTGCAATTTCAAATGCTCTTTCAAATTCACTCTCCCTTTATTTTCTATGTTTTTCATCTCTCTGCAGTAGTTTCAAGGATCTGGCAGCTGGGAGCATTCTTATTAGATCTGCATCAATTGCATCCTATAATTAATTACAGAGGGAAAATGATAGGTTGATTTCTGTGCATCTGCACGACTACAGGAGTTTGCTATTACCAGCCCAACATGTTCATTCTAAACACAAGGCCTGTCCTTTTAAAATGTAAAGCTCCCAGTTGGAAAGCTATTGCTGTTGTTATCTCAGAGTGACTCACCAAGAGGATGTTTCTTGATCGCTCAAGCATCCCAAGAACACGGCAGAACCCATTCTGCTCCCCGGTTGCCTCAGTCACAAGCTGAGAGTGGGGCAGTCTTAGGGACTGGGTGGTTCTGCCAGTGGTAATCAGTACACCCAGTTAGTTGCATTCCACATGAAAAACAACTTAAAAGCTTTTTTTCTCTCTCTCCATTCTTACGCAGTTTGGTAAGCAAGTGAAATAACAAACAGTGTTGACATTTAAAATATCACTGGCAACTGATTTAGCACCCACTGAAATAGGCAGAATACTTGACGTTCCCCTGAATTACTGTTTCAGGTGCTGGTTTAAACTATTGTCATCTTGAAACCACAATAGCTAGAGACTTGTTTTGTGCTTATTCATTCATAATTCATTCTCTGAAATGCATTTCTGACTTCACCCTGGCACAAAGTAATTGCTTGCTGCCCTAAAGCCAGCTTTGTTTCAGTTTCTAGATCCCTTTGATAGGAGTGAGGAGAAAAAGAACTGTAAGTTCAAAAACAGCCCAGTGCCCAAGAAGCTTAATGGGCTGAGGGAGATTTAGGAAGTAATCCAATATTTGCAGGAAAGATATGGTGAAGAAATTATTTTTTTCAGCAAGCTGTGTTTTAAATGAAAATTTCAAAATTTTCTATTAAGAGACTCTTCACCTGTGTCACTAACGGCTTTTCAGGTGAGAGCTACTAAGATGCCATTGTGAAATTCCTCCTTGTTTGTTTCCCAATGATGCTTGATGCTTACAGTTGTGATTTAGACTTTTGGACAATGAAAATCAGTGAAGTGAGTGTCTCTGGTGGACCATGTTGGTGTGTACAGCTCTCAAGCAGCTTTTGCTGGCAGACACTGAGGAAGCCAGTTGCCTTTGCCTGTTAACAGTAAAGGCTTGGAAGTACTGGTATATCTGAGAGGTGGGCTGTGAAGTGGTCCTGTGCCAGCTTTGGTGAGTGGCTCACAGCTGGGAACTGCTGGCTCCTGCCTGTGTGATTAGCACTTCATAGGCAGATGTCAGCGGGAATTTATTCTTCTATGTCCAGTCTGGCCAGAGAAGAGCTGCACCAGAGTCCAGCTTTGACCTGGTTCTTCCCAGAACAGCTGGGAGCCACTTTCCTTGGGTTGCCATTAGGAGGAGGGAAACAAAGATGCTCCCAGCACTAGACCCCTCTCCCTGGCTCGAGAACAGCCCTGCCAGAACGTCCAGTTGGATAATGCACTTCAGAGGTTTGCATGCAGTAGTTAGCAGCAAGAGCCTACTTACTGTACCTTGTTGTAAGTGAGGGCTGCTCACTGCACTGGATGTGAATGGTGCTGAGCTCCTGCATACTCCGAAGGCGAGTGGCTGGCACGCTGGAGTTTGGAAGGTGAGTGGTCTTCTTGTTACGGCGAGAACAGCAGGAGGTGGTCAGTCCATGGTGACTTGACAAGGAGGGGCTCCGAGAAGAAGGGTAGTTCTGCATTGAGCTCTCCATGCAGTTCTGCTCGAACAGTTGCTCATCTATGAACTCGTGGTTCTGGCAGGGGAAAAAACAGTGCCATTACCCTCTGGTGACACCAACAGCTTTGGCCCAACAGCAGTTTGTTTTCAACGGCACCTTTTGCTAGGTTGGTGGGATGTGTCAGCCCCTTGTCTGTGTACGATGCTCTCTGCCTCTGTGCCTGAAAATATTTGCACTAGGCAGATCTTAAAAAGAAATGACTCTGCCCTTTCACTCACTGCAACCACGAGAAGATTTTACTCTCCTGTAAAGCTGTTGCAGTGACAAAAACATGATAGTCTAACAATGCTGCCTTGCTTACATAGTCTGAAATGGCTCATATGTTGCGTCAGAATTTCCTTTCATTTTTGTGTCTGGATTCTAAAAGCGGCTTCAAAAAGTCTGCAGTGCCACCTGGTTATGAAATCCAAGAGGAGATTCATGCTCCTTTTTCTTTGTGCCTGGGGACAGGATTGTATTGTATTTGGATGACCATCTTGACATAGAGCTTAATTGCAGGATGTTGCCTGTATTGGCTGTTGGGTTCAGAGCACACCTGCAATTCATTGGGTGCTATTAGCTGAGTGGAAATAAGTGTGGCAGGTGAGAGTGGGAAGTGTACAGGGGAAAGAAATTCAGAAAGCTGAATCTGTAAAGAGTTTTTGTGCTAAGGAACAATAAATCCTGAAAGAAAAAAACTCTTATGTGTGTGTATGAACAGCCAAGTAGTTCTAGTGAACATACTTTATCCGGTCCCTGTCAGCATCAGAAAGGATGGGAAACAAAAGCAGCCATGGTGAAGGCAGCCATCGGTTTTCATTGGAACAACTAACAACTTTCACAGGAAACAAGAGCACTGGATAGCCAAAAAGAGCCACGTGCACAGACTCCCAAGGACAAGACCAGAAACGAGAACGGAAGCAGACACTCTCCAGACATGTCACAGAGACCATAGAGAAAACAGATTGAATTAAAAAGGAAATACCTTGATGGTGGAAGTTCGTACAGATAACAGGGGATCATCCACAAGATAGGACAATCCCTACGGGACAACATGCCAACAAAAGATAAAAACACAATTGATTGTCCATTCCGGCATTCAGAAGTTTAGTCCCAGCATTGCATCTATTACCTCAGCATTCCAGCTGGCTTGCTCAGGTTTGAATGGGCAACCGGACCTTCTCTTTACCAAACCTTGCCTGAATCAGACCCCTTTGTTCCTTCCTTCTCACACTTAACGCTTCTTAGCGTTGTGTTCTCAGAAATAGAACCAAACTAGTAACAACTGTATTACTTTGATCTTTTGAGAGCCAAAGGCAAAGGAAAACAAAGTTTCAGCTGCTGATTCACAAGTAATGAATTGGAATTGTATTGCCATTGGGTCACCAATGGACATGGGTTTTGATCATACTCTGTGAAAACAGAGAAGAAAGGTTTGGGTTGCGGGACTGGATTCGATGCACGCAGCATTAGGAGAAAACATGGCGTGTGAATGTCCATACTCAATCTGGGAGTTGGAACCAGTGGGGAAAAAACCTCCTTTTGTTTGAACGAACTTCATCAGTTGTATTAATATGACAAAGTAATCTCTGTTATGGCAGCTAGAAGTACTTTAGGGTCACTTTGTCATCTGACACACCAGATTTGTGAGCCATTCACAGCCATTCAAGTCTAAAGCTGTATGCTGGTGACGACTGCAGATACTATGACAATAAGTAATGTACTTTTAGAATCCTTCTGCCCAGTTTAAGGAAAGGTGAATTGCCCATTGAAACAAGTTTGCAACCATGGTACATTCCTCATTCCATTCCTGCAACTTGGTCACAAAATGACTCTTCAGTGTTTAAAAATTCTTTTACTACGATTTAAATTTTTGGGATGACAACTGTTGCGTAGTATTTCAATAGATTATACAAACAATATAATTTCCACACAAGCTGATTGAACTATTTTGATTGATAATTCCAGAGCAGAATCCAAACTTGCTGTGTGATTTGATGCAACATCATGGTTATAACTGGCTGGAGAATGTGGGGGGAAAACACATTAAATATTGTGCGGATTCTCCCTCTAGGTTTAATCAAAATTCAAAGTATCAGTGTTATTGCCATTCTTTGCTGAAAAGAGCAACAGTTGGAAGATTTTCAGCCACTGAGACTCGCTGTCTGAGTAGGCTTGCGTGCTGGAGGCAGTCTAGCTTTGTTAGTGTGGTAGGCTAATACATCCACAACTTAGGATACGCTTTGGCCGTGTTACTTCCAGCACCCAAACCGGCTCATTAGTAATGGGGCAACTCATGCAGCTCCCCAAGATGTCCACCCGCCCTGTGCAGAGGGCAGAATTTCTATAAGCCTTTACAATGTCAGGGCCTTACGAGGGCGGGCCCTGGAGGCAAGGTTGTTAGCTTTTGTTTACTTCAGCCAATTTGTTAAAGTTTTCAAATGAAAGTATTCTTGTGAAACATAGGTCATAGTAGTGAAGGTTTTAAGCATGAAGTTCTAAACTGAAGAGTCAGATTGTGAAATATCTGCTTGTTATGTAACATCCAAAATTGCTAGAAATAAAGGCAAGATGAGTCTTATAAATTCAATAGTCATTGATACAGGAAGAATCAGTTCACTGTCCTTGGAATGGTGACCTTTATAGCTCATTGTGATAAACCAGCTGTACTCAGCAGGTCACTGTAATTAACCAGTCGTCTTCTTCCAGTGTATCGCTGAAGCCTAAGTGGTGTTATTCCAGCATAAGCCAAACTATGGAAGTGAGGGTGATTTATCTAAAGGAAAGCTCTTGCAAGTCAGAAATCAAACGTACATTTGATGATGGATGCAGATAGAAAAAGGCATGAATATTTCAAGTGTTAACCTCTCTTCATTCTTTCTAGAATGAATCATGGTATAGATAATGTGTTCCTTTACTGCAGAACCTTTTATATAAACCTGGAAGTAAAACATATGTATCAAATAAATAGCTGAAATGTTCCAAGAGACTTCTGCATACAGAATCACTTAATAATGAAAAATAAAATTCTCACTCCCGACACCTTGCATGATGCGAACAGAAAAGTCATATTATAGAAACTGCTTGACTGGCTTTGAGATAAATTACCTGCTCTTGTAACCAGAACTGTAGTGAGGGAAGATATGTGCAACCTTTAAACCCATTAAAAGAGTTCATCTGCTCTGTGCCATATAAAGAGCTAAAGGTTATTTTTTTCCAGCCTGTTGGCACTGGTGACCAGGTTGTAGTTGGAGTCACTGACAGCATCTTCCTCCTCTTAAGGCAGCAGAACTGTCCTTTATTACAATTAGCACAAGTGGCGAGTATATATGATGTGTGACTGACAGCACAAGACAAATGTAGTTTAGTTCTCTTCCAGAAGCACTGAAGAAATTAAACTTAACGTACATCTCATTCATAGGATCTCACTAACCCCATGCTGAAAATTTATTTGCATTCAAGTGAACTTGACTGAACAACCTGATACTGACTTTGTACTGGTGTGGATGACTGAGGAGTAGCAGATAATCACATCTTTAACCCTTTGCGCGGTAATTTCTTTTTTTTTAAAGAAGACAATGAAATAGAACTAAATTTAACCCATTGCAGAATATTCTTGGGAGCTTGAGTGTCAGCCCCCTCTGGCATAGTTTGTAGGTCGACTGAGTGCCACTTCAGAGCCTCTGTGTGCAAGTCTTTTCCATATGAAGCCTGGGCAAGGCACAAAACCCTAGAAAAATGTAAAAGGATTGTGTTGCTACTTACAGTTGTTTTTTCCAGGCAGTGCAGCAGGTGGTGATGTTGGCTTTCAATTAAGGAAGTGCCTTTAGTCATATGCTGTTCATCTTCAGTAGATCCCTGAATAGCCAGAAAAAGGGGAGGGGGGAACAAAACCCAAACCGGGTATAAAACCATGAAAACAAACAGAACTACCAGCATTAGCTTTCACAGGGATAAAGATAACAATTTCAGTGTTGCCAGCTCTCAGGTTTTCCTGATGACTCTTATGAGGTTACCTCATTTTTTTTCCTTAATGAGTTGGCTTGTAAACTCAGGTGAGGAACTCAGCTTTGATTCAAACCCAGTGTGTTTCTAGCCATTTTGTAGCTGGGGAGGGAACCTGGGAAGTACTGATGACCTAGGATGTCAAGGCTCAGGAACCAGAAGGTAAAGAGAAAAAAAGAACCTATGCTGTTTTATTTTTCCAAAAATATTAAGACTTTTAAGCTTGACATGACCTTTGAATGCCAACAGATGTACCCTGAACTCTGGTCCCTGTTAGGAGACCAAGCACAAGCTGTCTTGCTTTCACTGACCTTCAGGCCGGCACAGTGCTGGGCCTGTTGGAGCTTGCTGTGTTATTGCCAAAGCCGCCTGAGTCACGGCTGCACGCCAGATCAGAAAATGTGAACCCAGGCTTCGTGTTTTGGACTTTGTAATGCTGTTTCTAGAGACAGGACTCCTGGCTCTGTCTCTCTTCTTCGTGGGCATCACCCGTTGTTTTCCATGCTTTGTACCTGCCGTGTGTGAAAAGGGG
>NW_009626192.1:32384-64127 GCF_000690535.1 Cariama cristata | reverse complement strand
TCTTTCCCTGCCTCAGTGTACATGGGAGTTGGTGGGGCGTTCACGGAAGGTCCTGAGGACTGGGTTCGGTGCAAACTGAAAGTGTGTAAGCCGTCCTGTGGCCAAGCCCTCTTTGAAAGGCAGGGAGAAGGGAGGAACAGGCAGATGCTATGTATGTAAGAGTTAATATATATAAATTATGCTATTCAAACATCAAATGCAGAAGCATTGTGCAACAGTGGTGAAGGGTTTATGTTCACGTGAAATGTGGCAGCAGTTCCCTAGGAGAAGGAAGGTCCCATCTTCATTAGTTTCTTATGGATTGTGGCATTCACTCGGTAAGATGGCTTATTGTGATTTATGTTTTGGTAACACGGTACCCAGGAGTCCTGTGAACTGACCAGGAACCCTCTGTGCATCACTTGGCACAAAACCAGAACAAAGCGAGCCTGTTCCAAAGACCTCACGATCCAGATACTTGACTCATTGTACGGCAACAGCTGTACAATTAGGGTTAAGCTACTTCAGAGAGTAAGGTGTGCTTAGAGTCAAGCAGGCAGCCTGTGCCATCTGGGAAGGGATTGCATACAGCTGAGGGTATTTAGGTTGAAAAACTATTAAAAGGAGTGGTCCCTCCTAGGAAGACATAGGAGGAGTTGCTTTTGGCATGCCTATTTAGGTACTCTGAGTTGGAAAGACGTTGGGGTGCTTTTGCTGGTCTGTTCTCGGCTTCTACATCAGGTATGTGTGCATGCGGTGATTTGGGGAACAGACTGCAGTGTTATTAGTGGTTAGGATAAGCTACAGATCTCAGACCTGTCTCTGTGCTTTTGTTAAGCTGAGGGGCTTGATCTGCTTGAAACAGCTGAAATAGAAATGGATAAGAGGTTAGGAGCTTGAGTTCAGTATGTGTGTAATGCTTAGCTCATGCAGAAAGCTTGGTATCAAGCATTCATCAAAACAGCAATAAGCCAATTTAGTCAACTTCGGGGGGGGGAGAAATCCAGTAGCCTGCATTTTTGATTTCCACATGCTATCAGTGAATCAGATGCTTACATTCCTGAAAACAATAGCATGTCACTTACACTATGATCCGATGATCAGATACACCTCAGACATGGGAGGAAAAGAAGCAAGAGGGGTTGTTTAGAGAGTTTCTGTGCTATTTGAGAGCCAAGCTTATTTTTCTTGCTTTCTCTGTTTTGTGGTGGCATATTTATGATCTGTGTTGTTAGGGATGTTCTCTTACTAGTACTACTTAAGCTCCTGATCTTGAAATTCACTGTGATTTCATGACACATTAATCTGCGTGTGTCTTTGACTAGCCTTTTCAAAGACAATTACATGCATTAAAATAGCGGTTAGGTGTTGTAAAACATTTCTCTGTGCTCCATAACTAAGAGGTGCCTGGTTTCTTCTGTAATACCTAAATCTGAAAGTCAAAAATTGATGTGCGTGGCTTGAATCTCAGCTTAGACACGAAACAGCAGTATCTAACTGTTCAAGAAAGCAAAAGGGTGGGATGGGAGACACAGCAGAACATCTTGGCAGAAGTGCCAAGATGTTGTCTGTTGCTCTCAAAGGGGTCAAATTCAACTATGCTTAAAGCATTGCTTTCGAATTGCTATGTGTCCCAGTGATTCACCACAAATGTATGTTCTGGATGCCATTTCCAGGATGGTTCTGTGATCCTGAAGTGAAGGAATAACTCTGTCTCCGACAGATGCTAAAACAGAGCTGATCTGGTACATTAAGAAGGCTGACTTACTATACACAGAATTAATAGATTCCTATGGGAATGCATCTTAGGCAGGTTATGGATTTTTTGTTGTTGTTTTGGAAGATGAGCGTTCCCAGAAGTATTTTTAGAAGTGGCCTAAAAAAAAAAATCAGTTCCATTTTTCTTATTAACAATCCTCCTGGTGAGCTAAAACATCAAGCAGGTCCTGTTCATACCCTGCTGAGATTACTGACTCCGCTGAAGCCTGTGTTGGAGTATTTCCCATGGAGGTCCTTAAAAGCCCTAAAGCAGATATGATGCTGTTCTAAAATGCTGGAAAAGGAGAGAGAAAGAGCACATATTGCAAATGGTATTTTTTAATGAGGATTTGCTTGAGAGGAGATCTAAATGGAATCTGAAAGTAAAGATGGAGATTCCATACCTCTGGCACAAGACCTAAGCCAGTTGTTAAATTTTGGCTGCGCAGCTTAGTCTCTCCTTCTGCCTTCCATTATGAGGCTAGGCTTGCCGCTGACGGTAATGGATCAAGGGATGGCAGTGACCAGGAATAAAGCGTATCATTGACGAGCATGGCTTGTACCTTATCTTCCTTTCACTTTTTCTTTGGTCGGCTCAGTGTTTTCGGAAACAAAGAGCATGCAGCCCCTGAGAACATCCTAGCATGCAAATTAAGAATCAGATCTGCAGTAACTACTGCCCTAGGACAGTGAGAGCGCCAACATCACAGAAATGCTTGGCATTTTGATAGTACTGTTGAGGAACGTGTACCTATAGAGATTGCATCAGTGGCACCTACGTTACTGCAGGCAATCAAAATCTGTGTCTTCATTAGAAGAGTCTGGCTGTAATGAAAAAGCTGGTGGGGAGGAGGAGAGGAGATGGTTTGCTTTTTGAGCTGGGATGCCAGTTTTGCAAGGATTTGATGCCAACTACCATTCAGTTTGTTCTTGGAAGACATTCAGTGAACTGCTGGTTGCTTGGCGGGAGACTGAAACACACTGTAGTGTCAGTTCTGAAATCCAAAATACTTCCACTTTACCTCTTCTACTTAGTGCTTCAGCACGCAAAATTGGACACTAGTGAACTGGTTCCGTGGTTAGACTGTCCCTCCCCATGAGATTGGCTATAATGCTTATCTATGGCTAAGCAGATCCTGTTGTGAAAAGGCACAAGACCTCACAACCTACTGTTCCTAGGATATATACCTCCTAGTATTTTAGCTAAAAGGGAATTTCAGCTAGCTGTACAAGGAGATTAACGCTAAGAGGATATGTAGGCTGCTGCCATGGGAAGATGCTCACCATCCCTTGAGCACTTCTGACATAAAGCCCACTAAAAATCTCTCTAAATGAGAAGAAAACGGTCTGAGTACTTTGTGTTTAGATGGCAAAGCAAAATGCCTCAAATCCACGTTTCTGAAGCAAGAGTCTGCATTTTTGCTAGGAGCAGAACTCCCTCCTGCTGCTGTCCTTGGACAGATCCTTTTCTTCACTTTTTCTTTACTTTGATACAAGGCTACAGGCTGAAGACATGCTGTTCCCTTGAAAGATGGTGTCAGTGTATTCATTCTGGTGCTAATGAAAGGACGTTCTGGCACACGTTCCGCAATCTTGAACAGTCCTTATTTCCCAGTTTATTAGTTTGACTGCAGAGCCACAGCCAGGATATGTTCTGGAGCAGTTGTTTTCCTTGGGTGAACCCTCAAGGTGTCAGACTGCAGGGCAATCTGCTGGTCACTTGTAAAAAAATTATACATTGATCACAGTACTGTGTGATTGCTAATGATGAAAGTGATAATATCTAGTCATGGCCATCTAGTAATTGCAGTTGGAATTACTGCTGGGTAACAAACCAGCCCTATGGCAATCTGGCCATGTGAAGTCCGTTAAAGTTAGCGTGAGTCCTGGGCAAGGTGTCAAAATGGGATGTGTACCTGACCAATGAAGCAGTTTGATACTAATTTGACTGATGGATATGCACAGTATGTAGATAATATTTTGGTCCCTAATATAGCAACTACAGAAGTCACATTCCTTCATATTTTTATGGCTTAAAAAATTTGGCTGGCTAGACTATGCTGTCATTCACATTTTGTACTCTTAAGATTAGTTTGTTCTCCTGCCATAAAATGAAAGGACATAAAATCTTGCCTTGTAGAGTTAAAACGGTCGTGTATACCTTTACAGCAAAGGATGTTTTGCAGTTCTGTAATTAATTAATGCCACTCCCTGTGGATGGAGAGACATGTCTTGGTTCTTGATTCAGGTACGCGGCTAGTCCTCAGGTAGGCAAAGATAGTTTCCTGGTGGTCATGCAGATGCCAGGCATGGCTTTGGCAAGTTTCTTGCTTTAGTAAATTATGTTTCCATATGTCACAGGTGGATGGTAATTCTTCCTTCTCAATACTCTTTGCTTTTGATTATTTCAATGGGAAGTTCCTTAGGGTACGGATATTTTCTTACAAAGTATTAATACAAATGTACGCAATATTCGGTGCTTTTCAAAGTAAGATTTGTGGATTTTACTGGGCTGTGGGGGAGTCATGTTAGCATTTAGAGCTATAAGCCCACCAGAAAGCAAGTTGCACCCAGAAAAGCTTGGGAAGACCTGCTCTAGGTGCTACTATATATCTAAATTTAGTTATCAATGGGTAAAAAAATCCTCTGGAATCTCTTTAGAAATGTTCTTGTTTTCCTTCCTCTGTCTACAGTTGCTTTGTAGCCAACAAAATGACCATTCTTCCACTTATTTTTTGAGCACTTGCCAGGAAATGAACCCATTCAGCCAAATGTTTCTCTCAACCTCGTGCATTTTGGACTTAAGCATTGGTGCGTCAGCTGCTCTTCCGTGAGTGGTCTTGGCAGGGGATTTTGGTTGACAAGAGAAGTGAGGAGATTCTTGTTGGGATGACAGGCTGGAAGATCAAGTGCAAACTGAGTGTCCCTGCTAAGCTCTTCTGGCAGTTCTAAAATCCAGAAATCTAAACCTCAAAAGGAAGCTTTAAATTTGTAGTCAAATTTTTGCATGTTTCTGGGTAATGAAATAGTAGAATCTCACCTGAGCTGGTATCTCAGTCCTGAGCCTGTCATTTATGGGGATAAGGCTCTGGACTAGATGTGATCAGTCTTTCTGGTCTCATCTTGATAAAGAAACTTTTCTTGAACTGCTCAACAGCAACATATGGTTCAAGAAACAGATTTTCTGAGTGTCGCTGCCATTTGCAGAGCAGGAGACAACGTTAGATGTGTAGTCAGGATCAAACTTGTTTTGGAGGGGAGAAGAGAAACCGATGCAGGCATCTTACCTTCCAAATCTGTACTTCATGTGAAGTGCTTTTGTAGAGTCAATTTAAAAACTATTCCAGTTGTAAAGGGCTGGATTCCTCTAACTCGGTCAGCACTGAGTAGCATCCTACATGAAAAATACGGTGCTGCACAATTTCCCTTTGTGTGCTGTACCCACTGAACTTGGGTAGGAGTGGGTTCAGGTCCTAGTGAGCAGCTTTCACAATGAGCTGAAAAGGTTTTTCAGCTTTGATTTTACAAATGCAAGGATGTGTGCCAGGGAAAATAGTATACATTTGAAGGATTAGGCCCCAAGTAAGGATGCATGAACAAGTGCTAGGCAGCTCTGGTGGCTCAGTTAAGCATTCTTCATCTCGCTCTTTGCTCCCCAAGTGCACAAAAGGCTGATTTATTTGGAATGAAATCCATGAAATGTGCTAATACCTGCTCTGGTGTTGATCAGGCTTAATGTAATAACCTCCTCTCATTTTCACTGATTCTGCTGAGCAATCTGACGCACTTAAAACTTTTCTTCTCATGAATAGCTAGTATTAGCCTCCAGAGGCCTTCCTGTTAAAAGTTAGCCCACCACCAAACCACCCAAAACAGGAGCTAGGGGATATTTTCCTGTCCTGTTGACAGTCCACGTTAGAGAGAGACTCTTAAGAATAAATAACTCTGTGTTGGAGGAGAGTGGATATTTATAGTATGGGCAGACCCTGGGCCATGTAAATCAGTGCAGCTCCATCACACGGAGGGATTTGAGAGAACTGTGAACCTGTTTGTTGCTGGAAGGCCAGATCCTTTCCTAGCTCCAGGAGGAGCCCAAGGAGGCTTTCTCCTCCCATCCAGTCTTGCAGCTGGATTCCAGCTGTTCCTCCATATGGCACATACAGTACCTGAGAGCATAACTGTAGCATCATACAATTCCGTGTCTGAGGCTGCCACGCTGGATAATGAGCAATTAGGTGGCAACAGAGAGAGAAAGGATGGGAGCCCAGGGAGAGGAGTGGGAACAGGGGACTTCTCCAACTCCATAGAAAGGGAGATCCTGTCTCTGCACTCACCGTCAGCTCGAGGGCTTCATTCAGGAGACCGTTGCGCTTGCTGTGAAGGTAAGCGTTGGAGCTGCCTGTTTTGGCCACCCGAATCCTCGCAAGCCGGGCTTTCTGTGAAGAAGGCAAACAAGCTGAAGTTAGAGCTTGGCATACTGAGTGATTGGTCCTGTGCTGGCAATAGCAGGAGGAAGGAAATTTCAGGTTCTCACTCTACTTGAAAAAGCCTGGGGGTGAAAAACAAGGGGTGCGCAAACAGGACGGGGTGCTGTCAAGAACAGCTAGCACGGGTCTGTCTGCAGGAGTCGGGCAAGTACATACGTCTGAAGCACGTCATCCACCACAGAGCGTTAATAGCCTTTCCAGAGATATCAAATGCAGTACTGCAGATTTGCTTATCCTTCCAAAAGTTAATAGTCTTTTTCTGGAGGGGATGAGATGCACAGCAACTAGAGACGCTTGTCTTGGACGTATTCCTGGTGTAGGATGACTGTACGTGACCTAGCAATGTGCACATGCCCTGCACGTGTGTTGCTTTCATGGCTCACCTTCTCTCTAATGTGCTTGGTTGTTTAATCCTCTCTTTATCTTTCAGCTCTGTGCTCTGACATCTGTGCTGTCACTTGCTCTGCTTGTACTGCAGCTAGCACAGTGACACCCGCTCCTCGCTGATGGTTGACTGTCCTCTGCAATGGCAGTGCTAGTTTATTAACTTGGTATCTGATAATAGAAGACTCTGTCCAGAAATATGCATCTCTTGACAAACTGACAGAAGTCACTCTGCAACAACACAGACATTCAGCTCTTCTCATTTTGCTTTGTCCTTGACCTTCTTGACGTCCAAGGGGACAAGTTAGATGATAAAAAGCAGTCCAGAATAAAGCAAACAAGAAAAACTAGTAAGACCCTCTTCCTTTTTTGATCACACATATTTTTTTTTTTTTAGCATTTCAGCTTTTCTTTTCAATTGTTGCCTGCTTCTCTGTCAAGTGCTGATTTGCCTTTTTCTTTTCTACTGTTAATTTATGACTCAAACACCATTAAAAGTAAATACATGAAATAGCTGTGGCTATTAAAAAATAATTACATTGTGCTGTAGTTTTAAATGCTGCATAATCTTTTAAATAACATGGAACTCGTGATTTTCCTTTCTAATTAGAGGTGCTAATGGTATACACTGTAGGAAGAGTAAGCCAAGAGGAAAATATCTGCAGTGGGTCCAGAGAGTGTAATAATTCCAGGAGCTCTATTACTGTACATGCTTGAGTGACTCTGGCCCTCAATATTTGAAAGATTTGTTTAACCTTAAGAGCTTCTGCTTAAGCAAACAATTTCTCAAGCAAAGACATGTACACGATACTAGTTTGCAGCTTTAATTGGGTGACACCGACTATGACCAGTCTGAAAAATAGGTCTTCTTTTGACACCCCAAAATGGGGGCATCCAAAATTGACTTTCTTTTCTATGCTTCACCTAGATTTCATTGTCCCATTTTAATGTTAAGACTCCAAGTCAGTAGATGAGAGTGAAATCTCTGATGAAACTTTACTCTGTACTGGGGCCAAAGTATCTCACAGGTCTATCTGGTCACCCTGTGAAAGGGGCACAAGTAGTATTTGCAAGGTGTGGACTGAGGATACAACAAGAAAATGAAATTGGATCTGCAGTTTTTCTGAAGACTTTCCCAAGCTGCGCTGTTGCCCTAGGCCCCAAATAAGACTGGCCTGAGACTGTAATCTGGAACAAAAACCACAGAGGCTACTGCTATTGAATACGAGTTCGGGGGAGACAGCAGGGGGTAAGGGACTGAAGGATATTTCATTTCCCAGTTATGTGGCATTGTCTCTCTGTTCCTGTTAATTACACTTCCACTAAATTATTTCTTCTATTTGCAAGTGTGTGCCTTTGTGTCTTTGTCCTTGCTTTTTGCAATCTTCTTATCTCTTCCGTAATCAGGACTGGATATTGGATCCAGTGATCGTCTTTACAGTGAGGCTTTGATGGCAACCACAGAAGACTTCCATTTCTTTCTGTTCTTGACAAAATATCAGCTCCTTTGCTGGAGGAATTACCAGAGTCCCCCAACTTACTGACCTCACCTACAGCAGGAAAGGTTTCATCCTCATC
Source organism: Cariama cristata (assembly GCF_000690535.1). Lineage (NCBI taxonomy): Eukaryota > Metazoa > Chordata > Aves > Cariamiformes > Cariamidae > Cariama > Cariama cristata. The sequence goes on along the minus strand of NW_009626192.1, from coordinate 55,941 downwards.
TTCAGTTCAGTCAGTTGTTAAAGTGGAGTCAGTCTTAGGCTCTTGTAATGAACATTATTCCCTTTGCCTTGAGGCTAGCAGGGGATCAAATATTAATAGCTGTACTCCATGTGGACTGAAGATGGTTCATTTCTGAGGTCTGTTCTCTTTTCTTCTTTGAAATGGGGCCACTAGCTATCTAAATAATTAAGCCCCTTAGCTTTTGTAGTTTAGAACAGACCTTGTTATTTTAAAAAATGTCAGTGGGGCAGGACAGAAGTTAATCCTATCCTCCTTACACAAAAGATTGTCTAGGATAGTCACATCGCCTAACTCTGTGCCCCCATCATGATTAAATTTGGTAGCTATCTTGATTAACTCAGCTAGAGAAGTTAATTAAAATTGGTGCCTGAAATTGGTTTGGCCCTCCAGACAGTTTCTCACATTAGACTAGAAACAGCTCTAATACCATAGTTCTTGGTTTTATGTGAAAGTCTGTGTGTAAATGTGCATTATTTGGAAAGCATATCTATCACGTGACGCGAGCTTTACATGATATTTAGGCACATGTCGCATGTTTATGCAGGATGCACTACTTTGATCATGCCTGACAATAACAAAAGGTTTAAGTGCAGCAAAGCTCTGTCCTCTGACATCTGCAGTGGGTTCAACACTGGTTTGTCTGACTGAGCAAAGTGGATTGAGGACATGAAGGGCACCTGGCAGTGGTGTCGGACTCGGGTTATGGTGTGGAAGCAGGGAAGAGCTGGCCGTTTCAGAGTTTTGTGTTATCTGTTGGAACGCCTCAGTCGGCAGAGGTACGCTTTGGCACATCAGGTAAGGAGTAAATTACAGAGGCAAAAGCCTTGAACTTAGGGCACCCCATGCAAGCTTTGAAGCAGCAGTATTTTGCAGGGAACCAGAGTATGTACCATCACATATTTCGCTGTCCAAAACCTATAGAATTAGACTGATGGGGTCTTCCAGTTTCTGCCGGTTTTTAAGACATATGAGTATGCTTTTGTCATCCCTGTCCTGCAGAGCTCAGTACTTCTGCTCTGCAGAACAGAAGACTAGACAAGTGGAGGACCATGTTTTTCCAGCCATCTGCTGCAATTGTATTTGGGGGGGGAGCGGGGAATAGCTGTCTTCTGCGTCTTATCCCATAAATGTGACAGTCTAAAGGTCACTGGGGCCAGGCCTGAGATCACTGTTACTGAATATAACCCCTCCATGGAGAGTCTAAAAAAGGAAAAGAAAACGGCACACTATGTCTGCATGTAGAGTGGTAAGAGGAGTTGCTAGGAAACCACAGGATCTCAAAATGCATATGACCTAATCTGGAAGATAATTTATATGATGAAAATAATAATACTAATGACAGCCACTTACAGGTTAGAATGATTAATTTGGTTATCTTGGAGCCCACATGTTTCTGAGAGCAGGATGGAAGGCAGGTCTCTAACTTCTGGCTCCTTACTGCTTTTTAAGAAACTGGAGGCTTGGAATAAGCAGGAAGGGCAGTGAAGCCCTGTACACATGGAGGTACGGTGGGGAGGATGACATAAGTGGCTGTCAGTATCCTGGGTATCTACATTTCCCAAAGGGACTGACAAAGGAGAAAGAAGAGCCTGTCTTCATCTTTTAGCTGCTTTGGAGAAGTGCAAGGAGCAGGAGTTGCTGGCTAGGAAAAATGCTTTCCAGATGGCAGGCCCAGGAAACAGCTAATTATTATTTATTAATGATTTTCATCTAGTTCTTATGGAGATAATGTTCACTCTTGATTTATGTGGTATAATAAACTATTAAGTTAAAACCTATGACATAATTTCATATTTGCCAGACATCTTCAGCTTTCCAGATCTTCTGTACTTGAGCAAGGAGATGACTGGAGTACACGTATGTCAGGTACTAAGTACATGTATAGGTCTTACGTCCACTCCTGCTCCCTCTTTGGACTGGAGCTGTCATTATCCTTCACAGAATGGTTGAGGTTGGAAGGGATCTTTGGAGGTCATCTGGTCTAACCCCTCTGCTCAAGGAGGGCCACCTGGACTGAGTTGCCCAGGACCACGTCCAGATGGCTTTTGAATATCTCCAAGGATGGAAACTCCATAACCTCCCTGGGCAACCTATGCCAGTGCTTGGTCACCTTCACACTGGGAAAGTGTTTCCTGATGTTCAGATGGAACATCGTGTGCCATGCCCGTTATGCCTGGTCGTGTCACTGGGCACCACTGGAAAGATCTTGGCTCCATCCTCTTTGCACCCTTCCTTCAGGTATTTATATACGTTAACGAGCACTCCCCGAGCCTTCTCTTCTTTAGGCTAAACAGTCCCAGTTGTCTCAGCCTTTCCTTGTGAGAGAGGCACCAGTCCATAACTTACCTAACTTTGTGTGCTAAAACCACACCAAGAGCATTCCTGGCAGGAAATGTAGCTACAGGAAATAATTAACAGTGCTTCACGTTTTAATTCCTAAACAATTAGTAGTTTGAATATGAGTAGACCTATTGGTGACTGCAGCAGTGAGTCCAGTGGTGCAGTAGGTGAACACCACGGGTCTCTTAAGGCTGAAATGAAGCTGTCCTCAAAAGTAATCAACAGAATACTTTCAATCTGATTTTTATTTCCAAGGTGAAATATCACAGCCATTCCATAATTGCTCAATTTTCTTGCATTTGTCTGCATCTGTTGCTAGTTTGGATCTGGACTTAAATTCTAGATAGAAAGAACATGGTTGATTTTAGGATATGGAAAAGATAACAAGCAGATCGTACAGTTAAACAGGAGTTTTTGCAGACTTAACAACAGGGCTTAAGAGTGTGGAATGGCAAAAAAACATTTTCTTGTAGTTCTGTTCTCACCTTCCTAAAATGATCTCGTCTGTGGTACCTTTGACTAACTTTAGCATAAAATTCGGAAAGGAATTCAGCAAAGACTTCAAATTGAGTTCCCACTTAGAAGTACAGTGCACATATGTAACTTGGAAAGGGAATGGATGAAACCTTAATCTGGTGGAAACTAGCTTAGCACCCCGGCCTATTGTGGTAGTTTTTCCTTGCCAAGCAGAAAATGGAAAATGCTTCATTTTTTAAAAAAAGCATTCAAAAATAACAGAGTGGACAAGATATTAAATGAGTCTACTGTCCGTGGAGTGCTTTCGTCAATATAATCAGGCAACACTGATCATCTGTCCTACTTACGGCTCTGGGAAGCTGATATGCCATCTTTAACAAAGCCTGGAAGCAGGCTGGACTGCCAAATTAGGACTCAGGGTTATTACATGTCTTTGAATGCTGAGTGAAATAATGGCTGTTTAAAAAGCAAATGGCCCATGTAATAAGTACTAGCTGTTACTCTGCTAGCCCTGGTTCCATCTGGCTATTGTAACAGGCAGGCAGCGGGGTTACAGCAGTGTTAGAAAAGTTAGTTTCTGCAGATCATCTTTCTGTTATTTTAACCTTTTTTTCCTAAGAAACAATGTATGCACATTTGGACGTTCCTTCCTCTCAAATCTTTACATTAAACAGCTTTTGAGCCAAGTTTAAATATTCTGTCATTTTTTGCTTTGGGGGACATATTGTAGAGCTGCATATGGAAATTAGATAGTGTAGAACTCATTATATTCCTATATAATTTGATAGAGCCACTTACAGTCAGACCTTGATCTTATTTTGGGCCTCTTCATTACTTTCCAGAGATGAAAGATTCCCCTCCCCTCCTCTGTGGCTCCCCTTTTAATCCTACCTTACCCTTGGCACCATTAAAGCAACAGAACATCATTTCAAATGCACTATATCGTTTAATCTTTTCCAACACTGAAGAACATGATGTTCGATCTATTTATAGAACAATGCACAGAATATGGAGTTTAATGGATCTCGGCTTCTCTACTAGTCATAGATATCCTGGCTGATTAACCACAGAACTTTGGAAAAAAGTGTCGTAATATGCAAAACTTAGAAATGCAGGATGGTCAGGAAGCCCCTGGGACACTGAGACCGGTCCCCTTCTGTTGCAAACTTCCTTTTGTACATTTTCATCTTGAACTTAACAAGCTCTGGCTTAAACTTGGTGGAGCTCTTACTCCTACTGGGCATTTATTTTAGAACTTCATTCTCCTATTTAGAAAATGTCTTCTGATTTCCAGCCTGCTTGTATTTGTTGCCAGTTTTACTCAGTTGTCATTGTATTGACGTTTTCTTTTTACATAGACCATTCCCTTTCTGCTGTTTGCTGCATTCTACACGAAAGAATAGAATAAACTTCACTTTTTGTAAAGTTTGATAATTCTCACTTTATTCCTTTGCTTGACACTTAAGTAGTAAGATTTTTTGGAGTCTATTTCATGTTTTTATCCTCTGTAGATGCCCTGCTTATTTCTAATACCCTTTTTTAGTTATCCATCTATCCATCCACCCAGTAAGGGTTAGAGTCAGACCTTGATCTCTTTTAGAACTGACCTTATGGAGAGTTTTTCCTTGACTGAAATACGTTATACACAGTTACTGCATCTTGCCTGAAATTCAAAGCTTCCTCTATGCTGAAGTTCCCACGCCACTAGTCCAGCTGACTGACAAAACTAGCTCTCTTCACTTCTTAAGTTCACCTCTTGAAGTAATAATAAAAGAAATTCCTACATATGCTTTTTTTGTGTTCTTAATGCTGTAACAGTTTTTGGAGCTTGGGTCAAAATCGCTCCGGGGATGTGTGGTCAAAGAGGTGCCATACCAATTGTACTGGGAGTCTGGTATGGTTTGTTACAGTTAGAAGTGAAGTATTATTGGGTGTAAATTAAGGTGTCAGAATTTGTGTAGAAACGTATTACTTAATAAACATCTTCTCAAGAAAAGAGCTTCATGTTTTTCTGCATCAAAACAGAGGTTACTGTTCTCCATTATTCTAAAATAAGGTTCTGTGTTTCACTGAAAGCAAAGTGTGATGAGCATCTGTCTGCCTGTGATTTATCCACCTGTGTTTCCAGATCTTACTTTTATAATACCTTTCACACAGCTCACACCCCTAATTGATAGTTATAAAGTATTCAGAGGATGGAGAAATTCACAGAATTTGATCTAGTGTCACATGCCAACTTACTGGACCTGATGTATGAACGCTCATTAATGGTGTGGAGACCTGTGGTTAGCTACAGAAAATGAAGATAGTTGCTTCGTATAGTGCTCCTCACACTTTCCCCAGGAAGATGGTAAAAACATAGGGGGAGGGACACACGACCACAAAACCTTTGTATGAAATTCAAGAAAAAATAAGCAAATTGGTAAAACTCGTGCCCTTCCTTCTCCCCCATGGAATGAAGCCTGAGGGGAAGAGATGACGGTGGGGCTGTTTTCCTGCCTCGTGGCCTTTGGCTGGCAGTTGGAGCGTGTGTCATCTCTGATGGGGGGCAGGTACCCCCCGGCAGCAAGGGGAACGATGGGGGTTAAGCGTGAGTGCGGGCAACGCTGTTGCTCCAGGCGGGGAAGGGCCAGGAGCCACTTAGAAGTACAGTTCTCTGTGCTACATCCCACTTCTCTGTGCTACGAGCTTTCAGCATTAATTGAGAGAAGTGTTGCTTGCCGGCAAACGAAAATTGCTCGGAAGTCATCGGATGACAATACAGTTGCTGTGCGGTGCAATTAGCTTTCTTACTGAAGCTGGTCCTAGTTATTCGTCTTGCTCCTGGGGTCTCTGGGCACAAATCTCTCGCATTAAGCTTCTGGGGGAAAAAAAATCCATCACAAACCCATCCCATGGTCCTATTTGATAAGTGAAGACTCTTAGAAGACTGTGTCTCGGCTCACGTCCTGACGCTGACAGCCACAACACGTTCGCTGCGTGCCTTGGCAGATGCGGAGGGAGCCGCCTGCCTGGCGTGCTCTCCTGGGCGCTGGAGCGTTCCCGCTCGGTCAGCAGAAACCTGCGGAATTGTCATGGCTACGGCTGCTCTGGTCCCTGATTGTGCATTCCAGCATCGCTGCTCCTTCCTACCGGGATGGCTCCTAGTTGTCCTGACTCGATCACTAACAAAGCTGATGCATCATATGTGGACCGAAATGCACTGGTGTCTGGATACCGAGCTCGTGGACAATGTGTAGAATTGCTCTTTATTATTGTATTTGTTCAGAGTTAATGCTGAGTTGGGTCTAAATGGCTGAGCTTACATGGAGAACAGGTGGCTGGAATTACTGTCAGGCAGGGGTCTGCATAGTAAACAGACGAGTTCTGCTGTAGTGTGACAAAGAGGAGAAATGAGGAACTATTTCCTATGGAACAATTTGGTGGATTGAACTGCTTTTTCTTCCTGCCCAGTACTTGCAGGCAGACTCTGATTTCACCATATAGATTTTTTTTTTATTATTTTTTGAAAATTATCTGTAAGTTTTATGCATGCTCTTGGTTCCCTTGCCTGCTCATGAACCATTCTCTACCAGCAATTATTGTTGCTCTGCTTGCCACCCATGACTGGTCAGGAAAGCACATGCTGTTATTTCTGCTGCCTTGTTTGGTGAGTCGGCAAGAATCGCTAGTGCAAAAGCTCAGATAGAAAAGTTTAAAATCCTGGGTGCAAATAGTGTTGCCATAAGATGGTTTCACTTTATGTCCTTGTACATGTACGTGAACTAACTCTGCAAGAATCCATCGAGCCAGGAAAAGAACTGAATTTATCCCAGTTTTATGCATGAAAACACCTGAGTCACAGAGAGGGAAGTATGGAAGGGCGATGCTGCTGCAGCATCAGTTTGTCAAAAGAGAGTGAGACTGGCTGTAGTGGGGAGACAAAAGGGGACGGCAGGCTCCTGCTCGTGCCCGGAGAGGGCCTGCCTTGGGCTGGTTTAGAGCCTGATGCGATGCTGAAGTTACCAGCCGTTACTGTTTGGGATTTTCGTGACCTTCAAACGACAAAAGCTTGTTCTGAGTCAGACTTTGCAGACCACTGCTGCTGGGTGGAGTGGGAGGAGTGGAGCAATGAGACTCTAGGACTTCTCAAGTTGGGCTGTGTAAGACATCTGGCAGTGTGTAAGCAGGGAAATTCTGCAGTGGCCCTCGAGAGATGTGCTGGTAGGCTGCAGAGTGTTCCCATCTATCTGACATATGCAGTTAGAGGACTGAGACCTGTATTGCCATCCCAGCACTATATGTGTCAGCCACAAATATTGTTCTTCATCTGCTTATCGCTGTCATGGTACAAATTAGCTTTACTACTATTTACACCCACTTTTAGTTATGTTTTTTTCCTGACCCAGTGGATATATCTGTATCCATTAATCTAGACATAACCATATATTGCAGTTGGTGCAGGGGTGTTTGAGCTGTGTTCATTATGCAGCCTGAGAACTGCATGGGAGCTGAACGGCACCCAGCCCACTCGATTCTACATCACTTAGGCAGAGTGGTAAAATAACTCGTTAATAAAGGTAACAGCAAAGAATCTGATCACTAGAACCCAGTTCCAAAGTAGGATGGGGCTTCCCAGCATTTTTTGGCTGAATGTTTTGCTTGCAGGTCTCCTTGACAAGGCGATATCAGCTTGCATTTATTTAGACATCTGGGATGAAGTGGGCAACATTAGCCATTACAAACCCTACCAACTGTGCTACATAATGGAGCCATCTGGACAGAGGCTGCCACATACAACCTGGACTTCCAACGGGTGGGAAAGGGGACACCCTCTTGCTGAGATGACCAAGGAGAGACCTCAAGGATGGATTAGTCAGGCTGTTACCTGGTTATGACCGAGACATGACATGAAAGGGCCTCAAGGAGTGAAACAAATGTAGAGTGGCTTCTAGATATGTGTGGAAGTAATTGCAGCTGGGCATTGGGCCACTATTGACAGCAGGCTTAATATTTAGATGTGTGGGCTTGCTTTGGAAGCTGAACCTGTAAGCTCCAGCTGACTGATTTCAATCCTTCCTTTCAGAGGAGACATCTACTTGTCTTATGCAATTTGGGACCCAGGGAATTTGAACTAGCTGAACTGATGGAACATGCCATTTTGCTTTCCTGGATGATATGAAAAACAAGAGGAAGGATTCCTGGCTGGTTTATTTGTTTGGCTGGGTTTTCCCCCTGCCCTCCCCCCCCGCCAGCTGTATTAGGGAATGTGACAAACAGCAACAGAGGAAGAGAAAGAGGTATCTACCCCCTAGAAAAAATGAAATATCTTTTAAAAAATAAAATTTAAAAAAGCTTTTTTTTCCCCCGTCAAAAACTGTTAAATATCAACAACAGCAAAAACATATTCCACACAGCTTCATTGTGGTTGGAAAAAAACCATGTTTTTTAAATGTCAGCCAGCTCCAGTTTTAACCTTATTGTTTCTCTCTCTCCTTAAGTTCCCAACCCCATCCCCTGCTGGGAACTGAGTCATGTTCTGTTGCTGAGCGCTCCTTAGCTCACAGCTTTGCTTGAGTCGCTTTTTCTGGCCGTTCTGTTCCACGCTCTGAAGTTCACTAACCCACCTCCAAAATTTAGGGTGTCAGCTGAAAAACAGAACATTTCAAAGCTGACTCCCCTGCTCTGTAGCAAATCAATTATTATAATGGCCTCATTATTGACAGGTGTGTGGGCCGTCTTTCTCATGGGTATGATGATGACATAAATCTAGTCTTAAGCGTTCTCTTCATCACCATCTTCTCTCTTCATCTGCTCTGCTGACTGCAGTCCTGTTTTTCCGTGCCTCTGGGAGCGACGGCTGGGTCTGGAACAGGCTGTTTCTAATGTGCCTCTTATGGAACAATCAGAAAGACGTGTCCTTCCTCTCCCTTCCTTTTGGCTTAAGCCCCTTTTAAGCATCTCCATAGTTACCTCTTCATCAGCCTGCAGAGTCATAGCTGCCTGTGTGCAGCCCTCTCACGAGTAGCTCTCGCTGTCTGGAACAACCTTCCTCCATCTACTTCCTCTCATCCACTTCCATCTGAAAAGATACGGCTTCTCCCTTGCCCCTTCATTCCTTTCTTCTGCTGATACTGGCTCTGTGATTGAATGCTTTAATTCATCCACCCGACAATGTGTCCACTTCTCTGCTTCACCTAGTTTATACCATCTACTCTTTGATAGCCTGCATTACAGTTTTCAATTCCATATTATAGTTTTATGTGAGAGCGGCTCTACAAAATTATTTTGTCCTGGGTAGTCTTTTCCTTGCCTAAATCTGGGTGTTTGGGTCTTTACTTAGAGCCTAGAGGATGAAATGAGAAGTCTATTTCGAGGCTTTTGTAGTGCATTGCTTGTTCTCATGGAGTCAAAGGCCACCAGATAATAAACGAAATCAATTGAACAGACTAAGAAGCTGTAGTCCTCAAAAGCATATTTACTGCAGACCTGAAACCAAGTACTGTGATTACCAAAGTTTTATATTTGTAGATGATGGTTTCAGTTTAGCCCTTGTGAAATGCACCACTAAACCCATGCTAATCCCTCTGAGATTATCAGCCATTTCGGTATCTTGGCTCATTTAACAAATCTAACCGTTAAACAATAAATGCACTTTAAACAGGGTTTTTTTCACAGCATCTGGGCATTTACATTTCTCCCTCCTCTGTTGTGTGAATGTGGGGAGGCATACCTCATCTTGTAAGAGACCCCTTTTTGAACATTTTTTTCCCCCTAAACTGAGAAGATCTAGAACAACTTAGTTGGCTAAATTTTAGCCCTAAGGGGGCTGCTCTGGAGACCAGTTTGCTTTAGGCTGTTGTTGCTATTTCCAAACATTTCAGCTGCCATTCTACTTCCACGTGCCTTCTGAGCCTGGTCAAAACTGCTTTAAATATGCTTTTGAGGACTTAGCATCTTCATCTGCGTGTATGTTCACATGTGCAGGGAGCTGGGGCTAACAACCACATAGGCTCAACCTGTAATGCTGTATCACCCTTGTTACAGTGGGTTTTTCTGTCTTACCATTTTTTCTTACTGAAAAGCTGCTAGTACACATTGCTGTTTGTCGGTCGTTGGCCCACCTAAGCAAACTCACGTTTGAGAGCTCCTGTGCAGTTTATTGCCAGCTCCTGTTTTCCCAGGGAATGGGACATTGGAGCCGATGGGGTCGTACAGCTGTCGTTAGTTGGACTGTATTGGAGCTGTTTGGGGAGATATCCAAGGGATCTCTAGTTGTCTTTTTCTGAAGCATTATTCCAGGAACAAAAAAACCTGGCAGGAGAAACTAGCTTTGCTGTGGTTAGCACAATCTTTCCAGCTGAGGGACCCAAGTTGGTTATTTTGAAGCTGGACAAAGACAAGTGTCATTGGACCTAGGAGATTAAGGACCAACAAAGGCTCCCAGAACGCTTTGAAAAGCACCTTTCTAGAAGTATTTTCACTAAGAGGTCTAGTGTGTTCTTCTCCTTCTTTCTTCCTTTTTTTGTTACTGTTTACCCAAAGACAGGACCTTTGATTTTAGTATTGGTTCTCTGCTTAAAGACACGGGAATAAATTTGCCTGTCAGCAGCTAGAGTTTACTCGAGGAGGATCATTCTTGCAGGATTTTTTTGACCAGTCTCCGAGTCCAGAGGTCTACAGCATTCTTGTAAACCTTGGGAGAGCAATCTGCTCTTCTGGGATCTTTGCTGCACTAAACTCAAAGGCCACATCTATTCTCTTCACTACCGTGTTATCTGGCAGTCTTTTCAGCCGTGTATTTCTCTACTGCCCTGCTCTGGTGGGAATAATGTCGTGGCTTGGGGCTGTATTCACGCGGTCTCTAACTTCTAAAAAATGAACTGTTCTGCTTTTTCTACTGCTGCTAAAGGAGCAGCATTTCAGTATTTGTTAGTAGCTGCCTCTGCTTTCTCTTTCTAGGGTTGAAAAGTGGGCGATGTAGTCCTCAAACCAGCACCAGATACTTGTCTCCTTCACATTGCAGCTATGCTGCAAACTGAACACAGCAAGAGAGACTCCAGCATTATCTAAATTACAAAGTCATTCTATTGTCAAGCCTTTTAAGTGTCAAATTTTCTTTTAAAACCAAAGGCTGTGACATTCACTAAAGAACAGCTTCGTTTCAAAGTCAGGAAGGTCTATTCTTAGCACGGCAGTCAAAAAGAAAAAAAAAAAGTCTTTGGAAAAAAAAAACCCACAACAATTTTACCAAAATGAACCTTGTCAGAAATGATCAATTCATCTTCCATTCAGATTGACCTGGTCCTCGCTGCATGCCAGAGGACAAAATTTGATGACACAGCACAATAAATTAAAATTGCCAGATTTCCTTGTAATTAATTCTCTTGCAGTGCAAGTTTGGCAAAGAATAATTTATCTTCAAAGTGATTAAATTACTGGTAGTTTGGTTTTGGAGGTTGTTTTCCTTTTTAAGGAACATTTCTCCTCAGTTAGTTGAAGAATAGGTGCTGATGAGTAACAGCCACCTCCCAGTATTTTGTTCATGCTGTTTAAATACATCTTCCTGCTAGCCCAGTGCCTCCTCAACAGTTAAGAGACAAAGTTAAGACTGAGCAGCCTGGGGGGACATCAGGGCTGTGCTGTGTTTTCCCGTTTTCTGGAGTGCAGCCCCTCGGAAACCCCCACTGCACTGGAGAGCCCAGGTTTACTCACACCCCAACCTTCAAATCTGTGAATGTCACGTCCAGCCAATTTGACACTCACACTGTACTTTTGCCTTTATTATTTCTTATTGGAAAACTTCAGTCTGAGTTCATAAAATATAAATATAGTCTATAGCTTAATCTTGAAACCTCCTTGTGCGTTATAAAAGTTATGATTCTTCAACTAAATAGAACTTCCTCTAAAGCATTTATACTAATACATACCCTACAAATTATTTACTCTTCAATTAAAAGAGAAAAATAATTTATTTAGCACACTAGAAACTTAGTAAAGATATCTGGTTTATTTCTTCAAAGCTGTGCCTTCTAAACTGTGCTTATAAGGAGCTTTTACTGGTGGGCTTTTCATATTCAAGGACTGGGAGAGTGCAAAGAGCTTTTTCCAACCTTCTTGAACAAGCCATGCAAATGTCTTTGTATATTTAATTAGATGGGGACAGAGTTTTAGTAATAGTTAAAACTTTCCCATTCCTGAAGAAGGGATGCAATTCAATGGAGGATGATGCTGGAACAAGTATGCTATCAAAGTCCTTATTCTTAATGTCCCTGTGTACGTCCTGACCATCTCCAGAGACACTGCCGTTAATGTGCTTCTGTCTTTTCCTTCTCTTTAGTATTCATGTAGCGATGATCATGTGAAAATTACTCACACTTCTGACTTGAGAAAACTTTCTTAGCCCAGAAATGCATCCAATATCAAGGGAATTAGAAATTCAAATGGGGGGAAATTATACACTGTGTGTGTCAATACAGCAAACCTTATAAAAGCTGCCATCAATCATATCAGCATCAAAGGTGGTGGTACGTTTCCTTGTCACCAAGTGGATCACAGTCCAACAAATAAAGGAAAAGGTGAATCAGAACAAGAAACTTCGGCATGCTGCCTGGAGAGAAGGACAGCCTCGTCCAAAAGCACAGACCCGGAGCTGGTTCTGGAGCTTCTTTGTACTGTGATCCATGGTTGTGCACAAATCTTATTTATTTGTCCTACCTGTTTATCTGCTGCCTTGGCTATGCTGCAAAGCAGGTTCTGTCTGTGTTTGTGTGCCATTTCAGTAGAACAAGTGCTTTCTCTCAAAGTCTTCAGTTATTTAAGTGGGCTATTGCACACCGTCCGCTTAAACCTCTGCGTGAGTACTCCAGTCCGTCCTGTGCATCAACACCTAGTATGTTCCTGTTGCAAGTTAAATCCAGATACCTTATGCCTGGGTGCAGCCTCACATTAGGCAACTCACTCTGCAAATCATTTAAATTCATTAAATGAATGTAATGATCCATCCTGGTTTCCCACTGTCTGGCTGCTGACTACTGAACAGTGTGTGGTACAGAGTGGACTTCCATTATGATATCTTTAGATTTTTTTTTTGTATCTATATTATGTTGTATGACTAATCAGAAAAACAACTCTCCCTCAAAAGTACCTCCCAAAATTATTGCAGTTTGAAGTTTCACATGTACGATGCCAAACCTAACGCAGGTATGCGTAAAGCCCAGCAGTGACTTACGGAGACTTGCAACTCATTCCTGCATGATTCTCTCTCTGCTACTCTCCTGATGTGTTTTGACTGCCAAATTTTGTGGTTTTGTAAGTCTTGTATCTCGGCGCTCTGCTGTCAGCTCCCTGAGATGCAAGAAGTAGGCATGGCCCAGATGCTCGCCTGAAGCAGAAATAGCACATCTTTCTACTACTGTTCTCCATCAGGTCCCCTGAGTCTTGAATTTCTGGCAGACAGGTTTCCACAGGGAGGAAAAAAACCTCAGCCCTTTAGTTTGCAGTTGTTGTAAAAACCTGGTTCTGGTTTTGGTGTAATTTAGCAGACTGAGACAGAGATATAATAAATCTGTTATACTTAGTGAATCAGTAAGCTTATACTGGTAAAAACTGTTCAGATTTTGGAATATTCAGTAATCTCCTCACGTTTCCAGGGGCTTTTGCGTATTCTCAGTGTTTTGTCTCTGTTACAGTCTGCAGCTTTGAGAGGGGATGTGTACTGATAAGTACATGTTCCTGGATGGGTGTTTTCAAAACTCCAGAGAGAGAACAGAAACCAAGCAGCCAGAAAGACAAACAGCTCCTGTTGATGATTTAAGGGTTTATGCCTATACGTATATATTTATTTCAGGCTGATGTGTAGCAAAGGTGAGCAATAAAAGCCCCATTGCTTCTGGTGTTTAAAATACGCCAGTACGCAGTGCGTGCGGCGAACTCGCTTGGGTCTGTAGGGGTGCAGGTTGGCCGATGGATAGGTGCGTGCAGGGTGCCCTCGGCGATGCCCAGAATTGTCCCCGGTGTCTCGGGAGGTCCACAGTGACAAGCAGGGCTGCGATTCCCTGGCAGGTGCTGAGCTTTGGGAGGGGGTGGCCGCGCGGGACGGCTTACCTTCTGCGCTCTCCGCTTGTCGGCTCTCTGGTTCTGGTGGTAAATTCGGCTGAAGTTGGAAACAATGACTGGAACCGGCAGAGCAATGACCAGCACCCCGCTCAGGGAGCAAATGGAGCCAAATATCTTCCCGGCAATTGTCTTGGGCACCATGTCACCATAACTAAAGGGGAAAAAAAATAAATAAAGGGAAGCCCCTCCTTCAGACATGTGCAAAGGTATCAAAAGCCTTTCCAGCTTCCCTGAGTGCACAGCAACCTGAGTGTCCCGGTTAGATGCTAGAGCTTAGAAATCTACCATGCAAGCAACGATTCACGTGGCGCTGTCATCCTGGAGACGGCAATTTACACCACACTTTGGCAATGAATTAAGCTAAACCAGAGAAAAGCACTTTTGTTGCAGAATAGATGTGCCAGTTCAGGCAGCTGCCGAGTACGTTAAATTCACATCCTCGCTCATTGAGTACCTACCTCTCCACGTAGATGAGCTCTAACAAACTTAAAACTGTACGTCTGCTTGTGAGCAAGTTCATATATTTTAATTCTTTTGTATCCAGGTGCAAATGAGACTGATACACATTTCCACTTGAAAACCCAGCAGTTTGTTTGCCATCTGTACAGTCAGAAATTTGGGGTTCGTTCAAAGTCTGGATTCAGTAAAGGCTGAATTCTCAGGAATATCAGAGCAACTGAAAAATATTCAGGCAAATCTCTGCACTGGGTTTGACCCAGCAATCCTCATTAACAATTGTAATTTGTATGTTAAATAATGCCGTCGGTATCCAAGATGGAATAATCCACTTTGCGCAGATGGAAAATGATGCTGGGTTAGGTTCCGTGGATTCCACACAGCAGAAATCTCTACTCCGTTGGGTGCCGATTTGCTGTCTGTGTTTTTACTTTGCATATTGCAAAAGCTTTCTGCAGCAGTTTTATGCTTAAGCTTTAATACTGTCCCTCTGTAAAGAAAACCAACGTGCTTTGCCTTGTGGCTACTCACCAGTGCCGTAAGAAGGAGCGTGACACTTACTCCCTCGTGGTACTGAAACTGGTCTGGGACTGGGGCACCTGGTGGAGGGTGCTGGCTCGCTGAACGCTGAGATACAGCGAGGGTAACGGGGATTTTGAATTATGTTTTACAATTTGGCCCGACACAGTCCCCATGTTGCATCCCAGATGACTGGACCTCTTAATTCTAACTGACTGCACCATCCCTCACGATTCCCCGCTCTCGCAGCACAACTTCTGATAGCCAGCGGGCACCAGATGTTGGCAATGCCGACCTTGTGCCCTGCGTTCAGCAGATGTGGTGGTAACCTCCGTGGGAGGCTCTTCCTCCCCTGCAGTTTGCCCTCTAGAAGTGATTTCAGTGCTTGCTTCTGCAAATGGTTGATCGGCAAATAAAAACCCATCCGGAAAGCTGGGTGTGAATTGCAGTGTGTTCCGATCATGTAACAAAAAGCTCATTTGTAGCTAATGCCCCTGGAGTGCGATAGGAACGCGATTAGCACAGCCACTGACTGAATTTACAGGCCTTGTTTCAGTAAGCCATTTATTACATGCTTGCATGCAAATGTATATTAATATTAATGTATATTAATTCATTGAAGTCATTTTCATCTCGAGGAAAGGGAAAAGCAAGCAGCCAAATAACAACAGGTTTTTTAAAAAAAACCAACCACATCTCTGGTACTGAGATGACTGTGTAGAAACCACCGGGGTACAGGAATTCCCAAAGTACGTCTGTGGCTCAGGAGGACACGTTGTACTCTCTGAAATGCCACTACAAGCAGGTTTATGTGGCCTGGCTCCACCGTGGAGTAGAAGAGAGGCCCTAGGCACTGCAACCTGCTGACGTTTTGCAGCAGACAGGGAAAGGATGCTAAAATTAAAATCTGAGGAAGCTGTTCCTTGTTTCAGGGTGCTTGAAATTTGGAGAGGCCTCTAGTTACTGTCAGATGGTGTTTGGGATTTCTGTGCTTTTCTTTGGGATGTTCCTGTGTTTGATGCAGCATATATTGAAAAGCAAAATGACTTACAGCTGAGGCTTTATTTTACCTTTGGTGTCTGCGTATGACCAACAAAGAGCTTTTACAGGAATAGAGTTGTGCTAAGAATAATTTATGTCCAAGGGGAAAACCAAATATTCCAAAACACCTTTTTTCTCAGCTGAACTTCCTTCTTCCATCTAAGAACTGGTTGGTATGAGGGTCTCTGAATAAAAGCAGAACTCATTACACATTAACTGCTTGCCCCGGGAGGCTCTCATGTGCGCTCCTAGGCTCGGTGGCTGGACAGTGAGGCCAAGCATCTGCGTAAAAGATGATTATTGCGGGGCTATCACACTTGTTTGTGTCCCAGGAAGGGCTTAGGTGCAGGCTAAGTGACAGCTTTTCTTTGGCGTTTTCAGGAGTGTTTGGTGGTGTGGGTTTTTTTGTTTGTGTTTGGGTTTTTTTGTGTGTAAATACTCCAGGCTTCACTAGCTAAGGCTTAATTATACCAAGCAGAATCCTTTTCCTGCCTTCACCTGCATTAAAACCCCTCAGAATAGCTCAAATCAATAAAATCCTACTTATATCTATTAACTTTTTAGCTGCTGCTTTATGCAAAGACAGTTAAAAGTTCTCGCCAAGTGACAAGGTCTTCTGCCTCATTTAACACTGTTCTAAAAAAAAAAAAAAAAAATCTTTTGTACTTTTCTCCTGCCACCCCTTAACACAATAAGGCTGAAAATTAATCGTATGCCTCAAACATGATCTCAGTGACCTGGAGCACTGAGAGAAAGCCCTTCTGTGCATTTGTAGAAAGTATAATAATAAATGTCTGGCTCGCAGTCTGTCTTGTAGAGTTTTGTTCTTACATGCGGACTGAGAGTTACCTCATTAGTTGGGACTTGAGAGAAGGTGCTTTAAAACACCGTCAGGAAAGATCAAACTGTCTTGGAGTGTGGAGGATTTTGCTGGGGAGATGTAGAACTTCATTTGCAAAACTATTACAAGAGAGAGTGCAATGGGAAATTTTGCACTGGCTGGAGCAGGCTGCACAGGAACAAGACCCCCGACTTGTGACGCTGAGTTCTGGGTCTAGCACGGAGTTATCTGTGGAGAGAAGGCTGTTGGCTTTGTCCCTCTGGGTTTGCGTGGCACATCATGCACTTGCAGCCGTGCTCTCTGGCTTTGTTGGGCTGACTTGCGATGTTTGGAAATGTCCTGGCTTTTTGATCAGAGTAAAACCCAGCTGGAGCTCAATCCATGTTCCCTTGCACTTAATGAGAGGCCTCCCTTTGACTTTGGCTATGATGGGTTTGAGATGAACCTATAAAGTTGCAATTGTTCTACTCCTATATTGACATATGCAGCTACTGCAATATTAATTGCTGGAGTGACTATTTTTGTCCTGATGGAACCACGAGGTACTAATGGCCACATGGCATATTTATAATAGATACAGTGCCAAATAATCTCAAATATTGGATTTCAGTTAGTAATAATTGAGCATTTTAAACCCAAAACTTCTTTTCCCCAGACTGGAATGAGAGAACTCAACTTTCCCATTAATTTATTTAGTAAAAGGTAACTTGTCACCTAAAAAATTTCTTCTACAGAAAGTATGTTTTAAGTAATTCATCAATAGTCTCATTAGAGCAGCAAGAAGATAGAAGAGCTCGGTAATGATTAACGTTCAGAGGGTCTAACGGGATGTTTGAGCCTGTAATAAAACAATGGGAGGCTGCAAATTCAGTAGACTTCTAATGTGACCTCTAGTAAATCATTTCAGCTTTCTGTACCTTAGTTCTCCATTTATGAAATGGCAATTGGTTACTACTTCTTTGCCTGCTTGGTTAAGTGGGTGCTAGGTTCTTCAGAGCAGGAGCTGCCCCATGTTCTGAATACACCCAACACCCAGCAGTGACCCCTACGTGCTGCTGCATTACAAATACCAATAGTGCACAGCAGTTGTACAGAAAATCTGGAGTGAACACAGCCTGTACATGGCTCCAGGCTTGTCCGGAGTTAAACACTGAGCATCGGCTAGGTTAGATATGGAACACACCTAGAGATAAGTGTCTTTTCTATTTATTTTGCCAGGAATCCACTTAGATGGCAACAGATTCAGCCAGTTTTCACTTGCTGAATTCGTTGCTCTGCTTACTGGCCGTGCTAGGTGCAATACCCGTGCTGCTAGACGAGCACTGGGGCGTGCGAAGGCGTGCGACCTTTGGGAGGAGCTGCCCTTGCTGCCGCGGTCCCTTCGGTGCTCTCTCTGCACGCTGGTCGTGAGTCTGGAGCCTCTGCACATGTATCCCACATTTCCAGTGACATGGCTGCGGTTCGTCCCCTTTTCTTCTCCTGGTGTCCCTTCAAAGCCCCGCTTCCTACCAAGGAAACCCTGAGACTCTTACTCGCTGTACGCATAACGTAAAGTTCAAGAAAAGCCTTAAACAGACAAACCAGAAAAAAGAACCAAAGTAGGAAACTACTTTTAAGTGGTCACTCTTTAGACTAGAAAATGCTGTGAATGCAGAGTTTCAACATTTTTTTTTATTTGTAGTGTGACTTCTGTGTTCTTTGGAAATAAAAGGGGTCATATGTCACTCACCCTAATTAGCAGCAATTAGCCTTGACAGCATAATGTGCTGTTGTTTTTCTCTCTGTCAGTACAGAAAATGTTATCAAATAGAGGTCGCTGCTTCCGAGCTCTGGTTTTAGCAGTAGAGGTGTCTGGACCCTGCTTAGCTCCCCAGCTGGAGACAGCAATAAATAAGGTGCTGAACAGCTCATCAAATGACTCGCTCTAAAAATAGACTCTCAGCAGCATCTCTGATGATCCTATCTCTCTGTGTAACATTCATAGCCCTAGAAATAGGGAATTGTAGTAAAAAACCTGGAAGATCCATGGTATAGGGACACCGGAAGATGCTACAGCAATAACAACTCTGTGGGGACAGTGAAACAGCTTTTCAGAGGATGCTCTTTTCCAGCAGCCTTCTTACGTGCCGACTTTTTAGCCAGTATAAGGCATGCACCTGGGGAGGGGCTTATGGTTCATAAATTACCATTATTGTATAGCTATCGTTTTCATTGGTTTCTCTAGATGCAGAGGAGATAACAGTGCAATTGAAAGGTGATAAGCCTGTATCCCAACACCTTCCTTCTTATCAGTAAAAGACCTGGCTTTGGACAGAGCGTCAGGTCCAGCACTCTTCTCCGGAGCTGGCTCGAGGGAGGGCAGCCAGGCCCTGCAGAGCAGTCATCGAACCACAGAATGGTTTGGTTGGAAGGGACCTTAAAGCTCATCTTGATCCAACGCCCCTGCTGTGGGCAGGGACACCTTCCACCAGACCAGGTTGCTCACAGCCTCAGTCCTGGTGCACGCTCCGGTGCCCCCGGATCACAGAATGATTTGGTTAAGGTTGCAGAGCCAGCACGAGAGGGTGGGGACCGCCGGCTCCCGCATCGAGTGGTCAAAGAGGACCATGCTTTTTCTGGTCGCTGTGTTTGAGCAGTCAAGGGACGCTTCCTGCCTAGTGATGCAAAACCATCTGATTTTCATACACAGCCTACGAAAACTGAAATATCTCATGGAGGATGGAAACAGAAACAATGCTGCTTCAAATGATGTAGTATTTCTGCCTCAGACTGGCATTAACAGCTCTTTGAGAGCTGCTTTATCTCTCTAACCTTTTGCCCAGCACAGTAGAGTGAAAAGAAGATTTCACTCCAGCCTGTAAGCTTCTGCTTTTAGGACAATAAGGACAGAATAATAACATTATGTACTGTACAATAGAATATGATTTTGAAAGCTTTTTGCATGAAAGAGAGAGAATAAAGCATGGAATTAGCATGTAGCTTTCCAGATGCAAGAGATCCTTTTTTATACTCTAAGTAAATCGCTATGCAACGTTTTGATTTGCACAAAGGAGAAAAAAGTCTAAAATTCAGCTGGAATGTTTCAGTTGCATTGCGAGACTGCGTATGTTGCATTTGGCAGCTCAGAGGAGCTCATGCCCTTCCATTTAATAGGTACAAGTCCAATGTAATCATGCTAATGCTGCTTTGACCCTCCAGTGAAATAATGATCATGTCACTTCCAATGATACAATGAAAACAAAAGCAAATATTACTCATTCCTTTCTTGTTTTTGCACATGACGAATGAACAGGGAACTAACAGCTCTAGTACGGGGGCTGGGGATAGTTAGATCTTTTGTTTCGGGTTTAATTCATGGTCCCTGTGCACCTCAGCTCTTTTATCTGCCTTGCTGGAATCACCCCATCAAAAAGCACAGCTCTCCGGAGCACAGCGATCTGCTGCTCACGTGTGCCATTTTCCTGCCCGGTTGGGTTTTATCCTGTCACATATTCATACCTCCAGGTATGCAAAGATGCTGTTGCCTTTTTCAGCTAGAGGCATGCAAACTTCCACACGTGATGTATTAAATTCCTGAGTACTGGGAAGGTGGGAGGAGGGCTCTGGAGCTGCTGAAGCAGTGATACGGTCTGATGGATTGAATGCAGACGCGTGACACAGAACCGATGATGGAGCGCTCCTGTCACCTGAAAGCTGACTTTGTCATGGGCTTGTTTTATGGCCTCAGGAAAGACAGGTCCACTTTCTGTCTGAGCTTTCCATGTCCGTAACGGAGATCAAGACGTTTTTAGCCTGGACAAGCCTTGTGAGGATTAATTAGTTAATGCTGGCATGATATTTTGAAAATATAGGAGAAGTTTTTTGGAAGTGTTTTGTAGACACAGACTCAGTAATCCATGTCCATAAGGACAGTCTGGTATGTTAATGTCAGCTTTTTAAATATACAAATTCTAGAAGGGACGGGATGCACTGATGAACGCCTGAGAAACCTGACACGTGAGGAGGCTTGTGGTGCCTCCTGAAGGAGCGTGCTGTAAACAGAGCCATAATGGCTTTGAAGCAAGAGAATCTATAAACAGGCTGTCAAATGACAGACTTGAACAGCAAATCAGCTGTGTCCGGGGCAGTACAGAGCCTATTTCATGCTAGGGTTCTTTTACATTAAATGTACTTATTTTCTGCCTTGTTTTGAGCTGGGCAGCTCCCCAGCTGGGTATTCAACTTCTGCAATATCTGGCTTGGTTTTACGCTACTGTTTTCTTTTTCCCTGGCATATTTTATTTGTTAATGTTTTCATGGATGCTTTCATCCTCCCTAGATATTCTGCTGAAATTACATCCATCAGCCAAGCTGCGAGGGATGAGTGTTGTAGATGCATATCAGTGCTACCAGCAGAGGCTTATCTTCAGCACTCGGTTTTGTTTTGATTTTTTTTTGTAAGGCTGTGGTCAGCAGTTACTTAGTAGGGATTTTCTAAGTAATGTTGCCTTTTTGATTTTGCTCTGGTTTATAAATTCATATTTGTTACTGAGTTTTGTGTAATAAAAGGAGTGAGAGATGTATCTGAAATTCTGAAGAAAGGTCTGGTGCTGCTAGGCTCTTTTCTCATACTAACAGAAGTGAGCGTGCAATGAAACGGGAAGGTAGGACATTTAAAACTGAGAGGGTTTCAAGGTACTGTGGGGAACTTGCTAAAGATTGGTGAAAGGACTGGTCAGCTGTCTTTTTATTAACACTGAGACCATGTAGTTACGTCACGCGGGATGAAAGAGGATCACTGGGGACATGCAAGTTCTGTTGCTTCTCTAACAGTGGGAATTGGAAAGAGAGGCAGGTTATTCCCTAATGACTTGCTGAGGGGGAGCTGTACTTCTTCTGGGTAGCCCGTACCAACCCTCGCCAAAGCCAAATTAAGGGATTAGGTGGATTTGGGGTCAGTTGTAGCCTGCTCGTTCATGTACTTGTACAAGAAAAGCGACCTAGCTGAAGGTCTCTGAGAGCAACTGGTAGCATAAGCATTCCTTACAACAACAGCAGGCACTGCCCAAAGAAACAGGGATGTTTATGTAGACTCAGGAATAAACTGAGTAGGTTATTGAGTACACTGAGGGTTGAGAATACTTAGTATATGCACACGCTGGTTCCGTTTATTCTTCCTGGATTGGATCGACTTCTCAGCCTGTAGGCAGTTAAAACAGATGGTCTGAATTTGGGCAACATTCAGACCTTGAGTTGAAGCTAAAAATGGAATTTCATTGGCAAGGAAAGTAGGTCAGAAAGCTAAAGCCCCTAGTCCTAAAATGATGAAAGGCTTCTAATCAAGTGTTCTCTATTACCATTCATTAAAAGGAGCAGGGGAAGAAACATTAATAGAGACCTTTGAAAAAGGGATTACAATGGGAGTGCGAGCGCTCTCCTTCTGCAAGGAGACCTGTGCGTTCGCGAACCTGGTTTGGTGTGAGAGATGGGGCGACCATGAACGTCGCTTCCCAAAGTCCTGGGGGCTGTACTGGAGCCATAGCAGGGTGGGAATGGTTTTCTTCACGGGAACATAAGCAACTTTATCTTCTGCTTCAGTCACGGGAGTGCTGAGAGGAGAGCTTCTTTGCATATCCTCTATTAATACCTTTCACGCTAATAATCCTTTCCACGCTAACGCTGTCATCCACCTGACTCAGGTTCTGCAATTTCATCGCCTCTGCGAATTGTGACTTGTGCTATATCTGAGACTTTCAGTCAGTGATTTCTTTGCTCTTCATCATTTTCAAATGTGTGCCAACTGCTGGAAATCTTTCTTCGTTGTACCGACAGGAATTATTCAAAGCAAATGGGGAACCTGTACCAGTTAACACAGTGGTCCCAGTTTAGCCCTTGCTTAATATTAAGCACATACTTAATTCCTGTTCGCTGAGAAGATGAGAACATGCTTGTTCAAATATTTTTTTGAAATGGTACTAAGATGAATGTTTGTTCTTTGCATTTGGCAAATCCAGGCTAATACACTGTCATTGCTCCTCTCCCTTTCCCCTCGAACTACTGCTAGATATTACATTTCTCTGAATGGAGAATTGCCTGTGCTTCAGCTCTGCCAGAAAATGCATTTTTAGAGACAGTGTCAGAGACCTCCTGTTTGCTCTCCCTTAACGGTAGATGCGGACTGCCTGCCTTGATCCTTGGCTGTCGCTGTCACGGTAGCAGGTGACAAAAGTAGGGACTAAAATCTGGAACGTCCCGTTGGTCTATAGAACTTGGAAATGGAGTGCAGGGTAACTGTCTGCTGCTTAACAGAAATAGCAGTTTACTGTGTTGTACACGTGTCACTGAAGAAAAACAGGTGTTTTGGTTTTTTTAATGGTATCTCAGGTTTCTCCATGACTGCTTAATAAAGCATTCACTAGTTTTTCACAAAAAAAAAGAGGAAAATTTAACTGTTGATTTAACACTTATTCAGAGAAAAAGGGGAATTGACTTCAATGTAGAATCAATATAAGAAAATCTGAATTTCACTTGGCAGAAAATACCTCCAGTCTTAACCTCCACACCTAACTGTCTTTTATTCCTAATGTTTATTCATTTGGCTTTTCAGAGGAAGCTCTGTTCCTTTTAGTTCTTGCAAAGCTGATTATATCTAGCAAAAAGTGATCTCAGTTTTCTTTTGCTTCATGCTTCACCAAGCAGCTATGCTGTCATCTGTGTTTTTGATCCTCAAATCTCAGCTTCAGTAGTGATAGAGGTAGCAGAAAAGGCTTTCTTAGGGGTGTTTTG